>NC_134690.1:293366766-293564266 GCF_050947455.1 Rhinoderma darwinii | reverse complement strand
TGCTGTACACTATTTACCATACTCTGTGCTGTACACTATTTACCATACTCTGTGCTGTACACTATTTACCATACTCTGTGCTGTACACTATTTACCATACTCTGTGCTGTACACTATTTACCATACTCTGTGCTGTACACTATTTACCATACTCTGTGCTGTACACTATTTACCATACTCTGTGCTGTACACTATTTACCATACTCTGTGCTGTACACTATTTACCATACTCTGTGCTGTACACTATTTACCATACTCTGTGCTGTACACTATTTACCATACTCTGTGCTGTACACTATTTACCATACTCTGTGCTGTACACTATTTACCATACTCTGTGCTGTACACTATTTACCATACTCTGTGCTGTACACTATTTACCATACTCTGTGCTGTACACTATTTACCATACTCTGTGCTGTACACTATTTACCATACTCTGTGCTGTACACTATTTACCATACTCTGTGCTGTACACTATTTACCATACTCTGTGCTGTACACTATTTACCATACTCTGTGCTGTACACTATTTACCATACTCTGTGCTGTACACTATTTACCATACTCTGTGCTGTACACTATTTACCATACTCTGTGCTGTACACTATTTACCATACTCTGTGCTGTACACTATTTACCATACTCTGTGCTGTACACTATTTACCATACTCTGTGCTATCCTTCACAAGATACTAGTTAGGGTTTATTAAGCAACTGGAATAATCATCAAACCATATATTATCCATGGCACATTTCCTATGGAGAGACCTTTGGTTTATTTGACATGTATCTTTCCTTGTGTTTCTATAATGTCACAACAACTAGAAAAATGGAGTGAAGGGTTCTGGCGTGTCACTTGCATTGTGACATTTCAGTCTTTCCCTTTGTACAGCCCAGTTTAATAAGCATGGAAAGAACATCCTAAGTGGCCATTATATTTATAAGCTAGCCGGGCACAGTATGGTGACAGTTTAGTCCATGTATTTTATTCCGGGATGGGTCATATCTGTGTCAGCAGCCTGATGTTTACAGCTAATAACTTATCCTTTCTCTTCTAGTATTTGCATAACCATAATTGATACAATATGTCTTCCTCCAAACAGTGAAATGTAGCTTGTATAAATGGTTATTGAAATAGAGCTGTCTTCTGTGCATGTGCTGTATCAGGACTTGGCCTCGAGCCTCCCTGTGTTGTCGTTTTCTCCAATGCGACTGGAAAATGTTAACTCCTAAACCATATTTGATATATTTGCGATCCACTTACGCAGTGTAAATAGTCTTCTTTTTCCCCACACACAGTATTCACACAAGCTCTTTCATATCCAACGAAATATTTGGAGTTGTAGTTCAGAAACAGTTGGAGTACAGAAAAAGTTGCATTCTTTTTTTTTTTATCTTAAAGAGAAAACGACATGCATTTTATTTATTTTTAAAACTCTATGGCAACGTCAGCAAATGTAAAATTCTTCCTTTTTCAACATTGTTAGGAAAAGGACAAGGTAGGGAGGTCTCTGTTCATACCTGGAATTCTTCTGACGTGGCGTGGTGTTCCTGTTTTGCTTCATGGGCTGCTATCTCTGTGTGGGCTGCGTGCTTCTAATTCTAACGTCAGTTCTTGTCGACATTTTTAAAGTCGCTACATTTATCAGTTCACCACAATTGCCTCACAATTGCTTGCAGCCACA
Source organism: Rhinoderma darwinii (assembly GCF_050947455.1). Taxonomy (NCBI): domain Eukaryota; kingdom Metazoa; phylum Chordata; class Amphibia; order Anura; family Rhinodermatidae; genus Rhinoderma; species Rhinoderma darwinii. The sequence goes on along the minus strand of NC_134690.1, from coordinate 293,562,578 downwards.
TCACATTGACCTCAAAGGAAAAGAAAGTATTCCAATTCTACGTGTCTGTTCTCTCCACAATACCCCTAGTCTTATGTTTCCCAGGGCTCAATGGCTCATGAAGTCCCACTGGTTCTTAGAAAACACCCAAAACTGTAACAAAAGGTTTCTGGCAGCTTCCTCTGCTGCTTATGTTCCCGTATTCTCCTGACAGAGTTTATAATACGCGGTTCCAAGAAGCCTTGGCCATTGTTTTCTGCAGAATGATTTAGAATTGTGGAATATTTGGCTGTATTTAGCTAAAGACTCACAATCTCCGGTGACTGTACAGCCTACTGAAATAGAAACAGATGCTAAAACTATTGATCGCAATATCAGGGTGCGCAATTTTCTAGAAGCTGTTTAACAAACGTCTCTCCATTATAGCTCCGTCTTTACAAAAGACAAAAAGAAAGACAGCACTTTATAGGGCAACACAGATTTACATCAGGTAAAAAAGTATATAAGTGGATGCACTTATCTATGGGTGTTGTGCTGGAGGGCACGTCCGTGAAAATTTCGATAAGGATCTTTGGTCGGCGGACTGCAGTTAGACTTTAACTTCCCGGAGTCCTCTTATCGGTGTTTTTAGAATCCATAAATAAGGTGGGGAGAATGGGGAATTTTCGGTGCTGCCCTAGGAGTTTGTGGTCATCAGAGATAAGGTGTAAATAACAATGTGATGTACTTATCAAGTTGGTGTACTTACCTGTCCTCGAAACATGTTCTTATTTAACACCTCTGTTTTAAAAAATTTTGCTTTACCCCTTTGTCAGGTACTTTTTGGATAGCGCTGACAAAAATTCACAATTTTATATGCCTTATATACAGATACCATTACAGTTCCAGCTGAAGTTGTCATGAAGAACACAGCTTGGATGTCCCGGGTTTTCATGCAGCTATACCTGGCCCCTTCACCTATGCTTCCTAGAATCTTTTATACATGATATAATATATTCATTTGTATAGTTAGATGCATTACTTTACAATATGAAGTAGCCATTGCACCACCTTCCTGTAATCGCACTTATTTATTTTCTTTGGCTGGGTGGACTATGGACCTGAGATGCTGGGGCCTTGGTTGGGATTTCTACCTCTACAATAGCTATAGTTACTTAGTTAGGCTTCATTCACATCTGCGTTGGGACTCCGTTCATGGGTTCCGTTGGACCTTTCCGCCAGAGGAACCCATGAACGGAAACCAAACGGAAACCGTAGGTTTCCGTTTGTATCACCATTGATTTCAATGGTGACGGATCCAGTGCAAATGGTTTCCGTTTGTCACCGTTGTCTAAGGGTTCCGTTGTTTTGACAGAATCAATAGCGCAGTCAAAACAACGGAGCACTTACACAACGGTGACAAACAGAGACCATTTGCACCGGATCCGTCAGCATTGAAATCAATGGTGATGCAAACGGAAACCTATGTTTTCCATTTGTTTCAGTTTGGAGTCCATTCATGGGGTCCCCCTGACGGAAAGGTCCAACGCAACAGAAAACATCAAAATAAAGGTCTTCATTGTCTTGTTGCAAATAATGAATCCATACAGTACATAAATATTAGGCCTCATGCAGTGCTCACATAGAAGTAATGTCCATTGTCCTGATATTGTCCAACTGAAAATGTACCATTATTCTTCAAATAATTGCATAGTGTAAAATTGGAGCTTTCTTTGTAATTCTAAAATAAAAAGTCTTTCAGAATATGAAATATATTGCGATAAATGAAGTACACAGGTGACATTGCCAAAATCTCCTGTAAAGACCTGGCGTTGTCAGCTGAAATTCTAATAACGTACAACCAGCACTTCTGGTGGCGGAATAGGCTGTCAGAAACTGGCATGGATGCTTAGCTGGGCTGGGGACCACCAGAGGAATGTTTTGTTCTTTTCTAATCTTAACTACCCATAAAATAAAAATAAATATATTGTAGCTATTGAGATCTATTATTTAAAAGTAAAAATATAAGGACATTTCCTAATAAGCAGTACAAAGTGGAGTCTGAAAGTGGAGCTATACATATTTACAGATTTTAATTCACTCATTCATTCACTCATTCATTCATTCATTCATTCATTCATTCATTCATTCATTCACTCACTGATTCATTCATTCACTCACTCACTCACTCACTCATTCATTCATTCATTCATTCATTCATTCATTCATTCATTCATTCATTCATTCACTCACTCACTCACTCATTCATTCATTCATTCATTCATTCATTCATTCATTCATTCATTCACTCACTCACTCACTCATTCATTCACTCATTCATTCATTCATTCATTCATTCATTCATTCATTCATTCATTCAGTCATTCATTCACTCATTCATTCACTCATTCATTCACTCATTTATTCAAATAATTACACTCCACCTTTCTCTATGTGCAATTCTTTTAGTTAGATGCTATTTGCTAACAAGTCTGGTTAAAAATCCTGACTCACACATTGAAATCCCCAGATTTTGCGGTTTTAAATTACAGGTCAAACCTAATCTCTTAAAATCCTTCTTGACAGTCTATCCTGTACAGCCATTGACAAATCATTGCATTATCTCTCATCACCTCTTCTAAACCTATATACAGCACAAGATCTCTCTTGCCATGTACCCTACTATTGGAATGCTGTACCTCACCCCATTACAATTCCTTCTTGCCTTTGGGGCTTAGTACTTGCTATGAATGGTCATGTTACAAAATATATGTCATAGACGTCCTTTTATGTTCATAAGAATTCAAGCTTACATAGCCATGATCATGTCTTATATATACATTATATATAAGACGTATTCAATATTTATTGAATATGGCTTGGGCTCTGTCACATCTGCTTCCTACCATTCTCACACACCGGATGGCATTTGGTGCTCTGTCGTTCCTCTCATAAACAACACTTTCTCACCAGTGCCAGCGCAATAAGCCATGTTTCTTATAGTACTTCGGTATTATCTATTGGTAAAATATGAAATTCCAAAACCTTTGTTTACTGACTTGACTCTTAACAGTTACCCTCTGATTGAAACCCCGACTTTAATCCTACCCTTAATGAAAAAGATGGTGGAGAGCGCGCCAGAGTGCGATGAATATGGGGGTATACAATAGTAGAGTGTTATAATAATGCTCGCCAGAAGAGGCTCTGCGTCTGGCACAACACTGGAATACGTGCGTCCAAAATCCACTGGGATACGTGACCGCTGCTCCAATCGGCAGGCATCTAGGATCAAGGCCTCATGTAAGGTATCAGAAATATTAGCAAAAAGCAGAAATAAACGGGCGCTGTCACGTCATATACATAAATAGAAAAGATTTCTTAAATGTACATCGCGTTATAAGGTCAATCTGATCTTTTCCTCAGGTACATATCATACACATACAGTAAGTAAAAAAGATGAATCAAAACGTCCAACGCATTTCGAGGTCAATTGAGCTTTTTCCTCTCATACCTGAGGAAAAGGTCAAATCGACCTTGAAACAAGTTGTACGTTTTAATAAATCTTTTTTACTTACATATATGACGTGACAGAAGCCACTTAGTGCCTTTTTGTAGATATTTCTGATAACATTAATCGTGTCCTCGACCTCAATACTCTACCTGTTACTCTGATTCGTGTCTTACCTGTCTTTTTTATTTGGTAAATTTGCAATCAACGTTCGACTAAGTTCGCATCTGAGTCTCCGTCACAGATCCGGTCAAAAATGGCGGATAAAATAGCGCAGCATTCTCTGCTATTTATTCTGGTAAAACGACGTACACCCTGGTGGAAACTCGACGGAACCTATTAAAGTCAATGGGTTGCGTCGGGCGCTGTTAGTGTCCATCATGCAATGGCACTTTCATTTTTTTCTGTTCCTATGATGGAATATATGTGATGTCACTGTGAAACGATACTATTGGACTCCTACTAGTAACTAACTTGTGTTGCCCACATGGGGTTGTAACCCACAGTTTTTATACTGTTGTTTAAAGAATGGTACAACTTCATACATACAAGCAATGGTAAGGCTGTTATTAAATAAGCTGGTAAATGTCATCAAAACCAAATGTCTTCTCTACAATTCAAGGTATAAATTGTGTATATACTATTGTATGTTCTGTATGTGCTATTAGAGACTAGATAATATCTAATGGAATGTTTCGCTGTGTTTTAGGTCACTTTGCATATGACTGTACAGTAGACATAAACTTTTGTATGTGATGGAGCGACTCTAGAAATACATTACCAAATCACCTCCAGCTATAAAAAGGATACACCTCATTTCCTAAATAGTTGTTTCAGTTAATTGTCAGATTGCCTGAGATAATCTGTCCTTTGCTTGTTGGTACTCACATTCTTGTGGCATGTTTACACAATGCATTTTTTTTTTAAGGATTTGACAGATAATGTCAGGTTATGGCATTCGTCACTGTATAATGAACTCTAAGGATATTTGCCTGACTCTGGGTCACATGCCATCATGTGTAAGGCTGCGTTCACATCTGCGTCGGGATTCCGTTCATGGGTTCCATCTGACCTTTCCATTAGGGGAACCCATTAAAGGATTTCAAACTGAACCAAACGGAAACCATAGGTTTTTCGTTTGCATCACCATTGATTTCAATGGTGATGGATCTGGTGCAAATGTTTTTAGTTTGTCACCGTTGTGAAAGAGTTCCGTTATTTTGACGGAATCAATAGCGCAGTCGACTACGGTATTGATTCTGTCAAAAGAACGGAACCCTTACACAACGGTGACAAACGGAAACCATTTGCACCGGATCCATCATCATTGAAATGAATGGTGATGCAAACGGAAACCCATGGTTTCCGTTTGTTTCAGTTTGGATTCCGTTCATGGGTTCCCCTGACGGAAACGTCAGACGGAACCCATGAACAGAGTTCCGACGCACCTGTGAACGCAGCCTAAACCTACCTTACATGGTTGTTTAAGACTTTAATAAATCATTTCTCTTTTCTGCATGGCAAACAATAATCAAACTTGACTTTTAACTGATTATAATAACTGCAAATGATAATTGTGACTGGATTGATGACTAGAAAAAAAAATCTACTAGAAATATTTACCGTACATGGCAATTTTGCATAGTGATGACTACTTCCTGAATTTATCTAGCAAGACAAACAATAAAGAATGCCTTGTGGCAGCAGTGTTAAGATTGTAAAAAATAATTTTGACATATATGCATTAGTGTAATGTTCTGATAATGTAATAGTTAACTAGTAAAGAGGTTGTCTTCTGTGGACAACCTCTTTCCATATGACCCATAAGGACTTCCATCGTGTTTGACTTCTTCTTTTATCTCAACATATCCTGAGATGTGTGGCGCGAGATGACCAGCTTTGAAAAAAATACATGATTTGCTTACACGCTATCATGCGATGTTTATTCTATATGTGTCTATCTGTGGCCAACCAGTGCTTGTGATGTGAGTTGCAGCCTGTCAAGGGTTTTGCTATCAAGTCGCGATATGGTATTGAATTGGCTCATGAGAAATTGGAGTTCTCAATCTAAATTTAAGCAAAGTTAAGGGTGAACACATCCGTATGATAGAGTGGATTTCTAAAATGTGATTTGCAAGGGTCATTAAAATGTAAATGACCCCTTTTAGCTAAATCAACTAGTAAAATCATCCCTTGAAGCAGTGATCCCCAACCACTGGGCCGTGGACCAATACCGGGGTGTAGTTTAATTGATCCCAGGCTGCGGTATCTGGTATCCGCCCTGGTGGCTGCAGGGAATTTCGGGTGAAAAGCTGCACCAAACTGTGGTGCAGTTTTTCGCCCGGAATGTCCGCTGCGGAAAACTGCTGATCATATAGCCGGCTTGGTAGCAGGTCGCCTCCCGCCATGATGTTTCATCCCAGGAGACCGTTGCAGCCTGTGATTGGCTGCAGCGGCGGTCACATGGGATGAAGCGTCATCCCAGGAGGCCGGCCCTCTGACGTCATCCTGGGATGGTGTTTCATCCCATGTGACTGCCGCTGCAGCGGTCACAGGCCGGCCTGGAGGAAGAACACAGACTTCTGGGTAAGTATCATTTTTTTTTCTGAGTTGCACTTTTGCGCAGGAATCGTTGCGATTCCGTTGCAATAAATGAAACAACTGCTATTTGTTGTGGGTTTTACCTCCCCATTGAATTAGAAGGCGGAAAACCTGCAACAAATAAGCAGTGTTTATAATTTCTGAGTGGTTCTTCTGCTCACTATTTACACAGCGTGTGGATGAGATTTGTTCTTTCTTATCCACTTTGCTGCTACTGTATTATGCTGTGGATTTTCCGCAACTAATTCCGTTGTTGAAAATCTGAGGTATTTACGCAACATGTGAACTGACCCTTACCCCCCCAACCACATAAAGCCCCCCCCCCCCTCACTGGTCCCTGGAAAAATTTTATTGCCTGAAACTGGTCCTTGGTGCAAAAAATATTGGGGACCACTGCCTTGAAGAGCATCACAAAAAAAACAAAATGACGGTTCTGCTAAAGACTACATATTCTTATCCAAGACCTGATAGTTCAATTACCTGACAGTTTGTTGATGAAGCAACTAGAGGGTAAGCTTCGTGATTTAGTCTTGTGTAATAGACCTGGTACAATATCAAACGTGCAGGTTCAGGAACATTTGAGCAACAGTGATGACAATATGGTAACTTTTTAGTTAAAATATTAAAAAGGAGCTACCATTGAAAATGATTATTATTATGAGACCTCATATACACGGCACATTCCTGAGACTCCATACTACAGATCACTCTGCTTACCGCTGTATGGTGCTCCATATGGCATCATACTTCAGAGATATTCTCCCTATTACAAAAGCTTCTACAGTAGAATACCTTTCTAATAATACATTGTCCAATGGAATATGGCTCAAACTTTTTTCTGTTGTATTCATAGGAAATGAGTATGGTTCATAATAATATATAATATTTACTGTAATTTATTGCATTATAGGAGTATTCCAACCTGTGAAAATGTTTTAAAAACAGCTGTAAATGTTATAAATCAAAAAAGAATCAGTACTCATCTGACACTCTGGCAGTCTTTCCAGGCTTTGTTTACAAGTGGCCAGCACATGACCGCTGCAACCAATCAGATCACTGCAACAAATCAGCCATCACATGCCGTATTCCTGCATCACCGCTCCGCAGTGGGAGCCATGATGCCAGGAATAAGGCACAGACCTCCGACACGGCCTAATAGGCATATAGCCAGGGCAGTCCTGGGGGCCTTTATTATGTCCCCGGCTGCCATAGCAATCCGTCCACGGTTGGCAATTGCGTTCGCGGGCCAACGATCGGTGACAGAGGGAACCCCCTCCCTCTGTCAAACCACTTAAATGCCATGCCTGCTATTGACAATGGAATTTAAGGGGTTAAACGCCAGGTATTGGAGGTTTCTCCAATTCTAGCAATTGCAGAGGAAGCCAGGCTGTCATTCACAGCCGGGCTCCCGCGGTGATCATGCGGGCACAGCTTCTGTGCCCACGCGATCCCCATCACGTACATCCATGGTGGAATGCGCGAGTGGCTACATTTCTATGCCGTGCATGTACGGGATTATGTGCCAAGGGGTTAACAATGGTGTTTCTAATCACATATCAGTAAATATAGTGAGCAGCAATGAAATGAAAAGCCATTCCTTTTGTTGGTGAATAAATAGCTAACAGCTTGGTAAGCTTGTTGGCAGCATTTCTACTTCACCAAGCGCCACCCATGGATTTCTGTTTACAAGCACGGTTTTTAAATTATGAACTGAAAATAAATCATTGGTTACATATTTTTTGAAGTATGCAGAGTTTCATTTCCAGAAATATAACCACTGAAATAAAGACTTTTTTTTAACCCGTCATAGACTGGGGTTACTGTGTGCTTTTAGGGGGGGGGGGATGTGATGGGTTAATAGCTAAACAAAGAAAAAAATGTATGTATAGAATAACATCTAATACTGTGCAATTGGTGGATTTTTCTATTTTTGAGTTCTCTATACTTAAATTAAAATATGCGCATTCAGTATTTCCTAGTCTTACTGAACTCATATATTCTAAATTTAGTCGGGACTATTTAATGCTAAGTCATTCAGGACAGGCCCAATTTAAAAAAAATATTTTCGTTCTGTTGAGAATTATAATGAATAGCTTGGAAATTGATTGAGAACCGGCTCAAGAACTGTATCCAGAGTTGTGGTCAATGATTCATACTCTGAATGGTCCCCAGTTATAAGTGGTGTACCCCAGGGTTTCGTGCTGGGACCACTATTATTCAACTTGTTTATAAATGGGATTACATATTTAGTATGTTGTGTAATAATGTCATGAAGATGCTTGCAATTTACAAGGTGACAGCTACATTGGGGGAGATTTATCAGAAGGTGTGCAAAGGAAAAATGGTTCATTTGCTGCAGGGCAACCAATCACAATCCAGCTCTCATTTTTCAGAAGCCCTTTTCTTTGAAAAACGTAAGTAGCATCTTGATTGGTTGTTATTGGGAAATGTTTTTATTTTTAGACAATTTTTTTAACGAGATATATAAAGAGTTACGAAGAGGGTTTGTTTTCTTTAAACAAAATTAAAAGAAACAGAACATTATAAATATTACAGAATATTGCAGATAAATTTTAATATTGACAAATGTCACGTAATGCACCTAGGCCGCAATAATAGTATTAATGATTATTGATTAAATAGAATAAAACTGGGGATAACGGAACAGGAGAAGGACCTGGGTATTCTGGTTACAAATAAACTAAGCAGCAGCAGTCAATGTCAAGTAGCTACTGCAAAAGGATATAGGATTTCAGGGTTTAAAAAAATAGAAAAAAACCTGTAATTCAATGTAATATTACCCATCTATAAATCCCTTGTAAAGGTCACATAAATATGTAATTCAGTTCTGGGCTCTAAATTGCAGAAAGGATATAGGAGAGCTCGAGAGGGTTCAAAGACGGGCGCCTAGATTAATAAATGAACGGATGGTGTCTTTTGCAAAGAAAGTTTAGAAAAATTGGGCTTGTTCAGCTTGGAAAAAAGACACCTTATATCTGATCTATATGTGTGGTCAATACAAAGAACTAGCACAAAATTAGTTTTTTCCAAGGACATTGCAAAGGACCAGGTGACATTAATTGCATGTCGAAGAAAGAAGTTTCAGACATCAATATAGGAAAGGATTCTTTACAGTTAGAGTAGTCAAACGATAGAATTCTCTACCCCAAGAGGTAGTAATGTCAGATACAATGTCAGCATTTATAAAAATAGCTAGATGTTGATTTACTGATGAATGGCATTGAGGGTTATAACTAATCTCACAATGGATGAGGTGTAATTGATTAAAAAAGGTTAAACTTGATGGACCTGTGTCTTTTTTCAACCTATATAACTATGTAACTGAGGAGGTACCAGTAAATGTGAATCATGGTACAATGGGAGTGTTAACTAGCAGTATATTGCATCACTATAATTTGTATTTTAAATTATAGATTGTTATAGTACATTAATATAAGACAAATCGCTTGAAAAAGGAGAGGTGGGGAGTGTAATAGTATTTACCCAGGCAGAGAAGGGTAAGGGTAGTTTTTAATGTAAATTAGCATCATAGAGTCGAGGTGGAATGAAACTTCCCCATTGCATTGTCTATAGAGGCGGTCAAATATTCTATTGAGCGAAAATCCTTCACGCGTGTGTAGAGATCGCTATGGTATTGAGGGAGGAGCAGTTCGCTTCCAGGAGAGCCATATGAGACATTTAGTTGATGTGAGCATATGAAGGAGCACATTTGTACTAGATTTACTAGAGTTTTTTGGAGGTATGTTTAGTAAACATTTAAGTGGGTCCAAGGAGATGTTTAAAGAGGCGCTGTCACCAGATTTTGCAACCCCTATCTGCTATTGCAGCAGATAGGCGCTGCAATGTAGATTACAGTAACGTTTTTATTTTTGGCCAAGTTATGTCCATTTTTGTATTTATGCAAATGAGGCTTGCAAAAGTACAACTGGGCGTGTTTAGAGTAAAAGTACAACTGAGGGTGTATTATGTGCGTACATTGGGGCGTTTTTACTTCTTTTACTAGCTGGGCGTTAGGAATGGCAGTGTATGATGCTGACGAATCAGCATCATCCACTTCTGTTCGTTAACACCCAGCTTCTGGCAGTGCAGACACACAGCGTGTTCTCGAGAGATCACGCTGTGACGTCACTCACTTCCTGCCCCAGGTCCTGCATCGTGTCGGCCACATCGGCACCAGAGGCTACAGTTGATTCTGCAGCAGCATCAGCGTTTGCAGGTAAGTAGCTACATCGACTTACCTGCAAACGCCGATGCTGCTGCAGAATCAACTGTAGCCTCTGGTGCCGATGTGTCCTCGCTCGTCCACGATGCAGGACCTGGGGCAGGAAGTGAGTGACGTCACAGCGTGATCTCTCGAGAACACGCTGTTTGTCTGCACTGCCAGAAGCTGGGCGTTCTGAAGAGAAGTGGATGATACTTCTCGTCAGAACGCCCAGCTAGTAAAAGAAGTCAACACGCCCCGATGTACGCACATAATACACGCCCAGTTGGACTTTTACTTTAAACACGCCCAGTTGGACTTTAGCAAGCCTCATTTACATAAATACAAAAATGGTCATAACTTGGCCAAAAATGCTCGTTTTTTAAAAATAAAAACGTTACTGTAATCTACATTGCAGCGCCGATCTGCTGCAATAGCAGATAGGGGTTGCAAAATCTGGTGACAGAGCCTCTTTAAGTCAAAGAAGTATAAAAAATAGAAACTGAATCATAGACCAGTAAAATAGTGACTAAAGGGCATTCCCTTTATCTGGGATAGAATTGTTAAGCCTATGGACAGAGTGATGTAATATATCTCTGCCTAACCACAACTCCAATTTAATCATATACGAGTGTTTATAAGCTGGGTCTGAAATTTTACTGTATAAGAGATTTGTACATTTTTAGAGATGAGACCTCTTGAGGATGGACCTTGTAAGGAAACAGAGTTAAGTTAGGAAAGTGAACAAATGCATAGGTGGAATGATAATAGTGTTTGATCCATAGGAGGTGGTTACTGGGAGAGAGACCTTTGGTGAATGGATCCACAAGTGCCAGATGAGTGCCATGGTCTAATGTAAGTTTAGGTTAGGTCAGTTAGGAGGGGTGGAATAAAGAAAAGGGTTTATAGGGGATTTTAAAGGTATATAGACAATTATTTGACAAGTGCACTAGATCTGCCTCTTAAAGCTCATTGGACATAACAGTGTATGAGAAGGAATAAAACGCACACGGCCCTCTATTAAAGAACAAATGTGTCCCCGGGCGCTAGCAGAGTTTTTCTATTTTGGTCCATTTATTGTGGTAAAGTAGTTCATGATGCTATATGACGGCGATGGGAGACATAGTAGTAGAGAGTAAGGTCAGGCAAGGCAAATCCTCCCAGAGAAGTGAAGTTCCCTCTGTTAAGACTGACTTGGGGATCCGGCGTCTTTTTGAGTTCCAGACTAAATCCAGCAGTGCAGACTGAGCGGCATGAAGGTAAGATTTAGGAAGCTCAATCGGGGGGGGGGGGGGGGGGTTATAAACAAATATAGATATTTCGGGAGGATGGACATCTTGATTTGGGCAATATGACCTAGGAGAGAGGGGGAGACATTCACTTTTATAAGAGTGTGCAAATCTCTGTCTATAAGCGGGGAAAATTTGCTGAGAAAATAAATGACTACATTTGAATGATTTTGTCTCTTAGGTATTTGATTGAGGAGTCCTTCCATGCATATAAGATTTTGAAAATGATAGGATGTCTGTTAGGGCTCATGCACACATCAGTTGTTTTCTTCAGTGTGCTATCCGGTCCGTGTTTTGCAGCCATATTAAAGGTCACGGATATGTGCATGAGGCCTAAGGTGGATAGAAGAGGGTTTTAGAAATGCTAATCTTGTATCCTGAATGCTGACTATATTTATCTAGGCCTAGGTGTAGGTTAGGGAGAGAGATGAGTGGATCGGTCAGATTTAGCAAAACATCAGTGAAGAGAGTTATTATAAAGGATTTACCAGAATTTCGTGAAAATTAGGACATGCTCTAATGTGGGCCGCCACAGGCTCATTACTTAGGGGAAACACAAAGAAGAGGGGAGAGTGAACACATATGTCATGTTCCGTTGTGGATAGGGAAAGATTAAGATGTAGAGTGAGGAAGCTTTACTAAAGAACAAGGTGAGTATTAGAGGCCCTTAACAGCTTGTAGAATGGCCTCTTCCGAAGCTTTAACGTTCTAGTGTCTTGAGCTTAAAAGTCCAGTTGAGACGATCAAATGCCTTTTCGGTGTCAAAGCTAAGAATTAGGGCCTCCCCTGTTGGCCACCTTTCAGAGGTCATTCACCCGTTTGGTGTTGTCGCTAGCTTGTTGGAATGGGAATAAGCCTACTTGGTTTTTGTGGATGAGCTGAGGGAGCCAGCTGTTAAGATGTTTTGTGAAAAATGTTTAAGTCTGCTTTCTGCAGAGTGATGGGACGGTAGTTAGTACACTACAGGGGGTCCTTCCTTGGTTTGGGATTGACTGTAATATGTGAATTTTGCATAGTGGAGGGTAGTGCTGTTTCCTGCTGAAAGGAGATAAAGAAGCAAAGCATGTGGAGGGTGAGAAAGTTACCATATGTTTTGTAGTATAAGTAGGGTCATCACTCCCCTTAGACCTTCCACCAGGGAGAATTAGAGGTAAGATATTTGTATATGCAATGGTCTCTAGCTAAAATTTTGTAAGGTAGAGTGTATGGGAGAGGGACACCAGCTTTATCTTTAAGAGCAAAGGGGAAATAGCTTCCCTATGTGGCAACTCAAATAGGGTTCCTTAAACTTGGATGGAAAGTTTCAATGTTTTTTAAGAAGGGCTTTAGTAGGGTGTGAAGGCATATGAGTCTGTAATTGACGAAGTCTCCTCTCACATTCTGCGAAATCTGTTTTCAGTGAGCTAGTGTAGGAGGGAGAATCTGAATTTGTTGCGTGAGAGGGGATTTGTCAAGGAAGACGTGTTTGAGTCCCAGTGGCTTCAACTGCACTAGTTTTGATAAAACTTCCCCATTAGCTAATTGAATATATAAATGTCAAGATAAGATTCATGCATATGCCCCATAAACTATAGATGCAAAACTAGGAGAATCACAGGAATAAATAACTATGTTAATTGGCTATACATGATCATAAAACAAATAAATTGGGGATCGTGATTTAATGATGCTTCTCCCATATGTTTAAAAACTAACCCCCAATCGATCCTAATCCCAAGATCCTTATCCCATTTTATTTGTGATTTAATATGATTTCTTTCATCCCATAAAGGAATTTTTTATCTAGTGAGGACAAACGTCCGTTCTTACTTTTTAAACATTCTAATGATTGAAAAGGTGTAAGAGTGAACCGTGATTTATACTGGCCAAAAAGGCGTGTTTTATTTGTAAATATCAAAATAGACTGTAATCAGGGACCTTGTACAGTCTCTGCAGTTCCATAAAAGTTTTTAGTTGTGCATTATTTAATAAACGTGATATCCTTGTAATGTAATGTTTTCTCCAAAACAAAGAGTGCGGGAGGCAGTCAAACTCTCCAATATTGTTATTGTCCCATAGAGGAGTGACTTCAATAAAGGTATTATTTTTTTCAATGAGTTTGCCAGCATCCCAGACCCGCTGCCGGTTATCATAAATAGGCCCAAGTCCCAAATCAGGGGAATTCAGAACCCTGGCTTCTAGAGCTTCAAATATATTAGACCATTTGTCCCCTAGTGTTTTCAACAAAAATCTATTAGCCACCAGGACCTCCCAGTCCTGGAGCTGTTGGAACTGAGAAGCTAAAAAGTACTTCCTCCAATCAGGAAGGGCAAAGTCCCCTTTGGTTACCGGTAGGGTAAGAACAAAGTATTTAATGCAATTTTTTTTCCCGTTCCAAATTAGGTCATTAGAGATAGCTTCCAGAGTTGTAAACATATTTCCCGGTAACCAAATCGGACAGTTGGAGAAAAAATTTAATACAGTATTTTAGGGGAAAAAAAAACATTTTGATCAGTGCATTTTTTGCAGCTCTGGTCAATGGTAACTTATTCCATGCTTTGACTTTCCCCCTCAAAAATGCAAACAGAGGAATTCTATACAGTTTAATGTAGTCAGCAGGGTCCCTAGAAATTTTTATGCCTAAATATTCAAATACCTCAACAGAGTTCACAGGGGAAAACTGATCGGGGTTAACCTGAGCCGAGATATTTAACAAAATAGATTTGTGACAATTAATTTGAAGGCCAGCCCGCTCACCAAATTCATGGTATAACCAAATTACATGGTCGACCGAAGATACATTCCCTATAAACAGAAGAACATCGTCTGCGAATTACAAGATTTTATCGACCTTATTACCCATTTGAAAACCCACTATATTCTCAGAGGTTCTTATCTTCATTGCCAAAACCTCAATTACTAAAATAAATGAGAGGGGATAGAGGACAACCCTGCCGCACTCCCATTTCTAAGTTAAAGTAAGCTGATTCCTGACCATTCATGCCTACTCTGTCCTGTGGTTGCCTATGCAGTAACTTAACCCGTTAGTGACCGGCCCATCGTGTTTCTACGTCGGTCACTAACGGGCCTTATTCCGATGCCATAGACTTTTTACGTCGCGGCATCGGAATAAGTTTACAGAGCAGGGAACTGTCAGATCTCCCTGCTCTCAGCTCCCAGAGGCAGCTGAGGGCTGGGAGCGTCCCTGCTCTGCCGTGTGAGATCGATATCAGTATCGATCTCACCCGTTTAACCCCTCAGATGCGGTGCTCAATAGCGTGCACCGCATCTGAGTGGTTTTGGAGAGAGGGAGGGAGCTCCCTCTCTCCCCCACCGACACCCGGCGATACGATCGCCGAGTGTCTGTGTCTCTAATGGCAGCCGGGGGTCTAATAAAGGCCCCCAGGCTGCCCGAAGTGAATGCCTGCTAGATCATGCCGCAGGCATGACCTAGCAGATGCCTGTCCGTGTTAAACGGACAGGCAGTAATACACTGCAATACAGAAGTATTGCAGTGTATTATAATAGCGATCGGAGAATCGCATATTATAGTCCCCTAATGGGACTAGTAAAAAAGTGAAAAAAAAGTTTAACAAAGTTAATTAAAAAAAAAAATGTGAAAAAAATAAAAAACCCAGCTTTTCCCCTTACAAACTGCTTTACTATTAAAAAAACAAAATAAAAGTAAAAAAGTTACACATATTTGGTATCGCCGCGTCCGTAACGACCCCGACTATAAATCTATGACTTAATTTAACCCGCACGGTGAACGCTGTAAAAAATTTAATAAAAAACTATGGAAAAATTGCTGTTTTCTGTGAATCCTGACTTTAAAAAAATGTAATAAAAAGTGATCAAAAAGTCGCATCTACTCCAAAATGGTACCAATAAAAACTACAAGTCGTCCCGCAAAAAAAAAGCCCTCATACAACTGCATCGGCGAAAAAATAAAAACGTTACGGCTCTTCAAATATGGAGACACAAAAACAAATAATTTTGAAAAAAAAGCGTTTTTACTGTGTAAAAGTAGTAAAACATACAAAAACTATACAAATTTGGTATCGTTGCAATCGTAACAACCCGCTGAATAAAGTTATTGTGTTATTTATACCACACGGTAAACGGCGTAGATTTAGGACGCAAAAAAAAGAGTGGCGAAATGTCAGATTTTTTTCTATTCCCCCCCAAAAAAAAGTTAATAAAAGTTAAATAAATAATATGTACCTAAAAATGGTGCTATTAAAAAATACAACTTGTCCCGCAAAAAACAAGACCTTATACAGCTATGTCGACGCAAAAATAAGAAGGTTATAGCTCTTGGAATGCGATGATTGAAAAACGTAAAAAATAGCTTGGTCATTAAGGTCCAAAATAGGCTGGTCATTAAGGGGTTAATCCAATTGATGAATTTCTCCCCAATACAAAAAGAAAACGCCATTTAACTGTATCGAAAACTTTCATAGCATCGATTGAGGGGATAACACCCTTCTTAGCGAACACTTTCCCATATTGTAAATTAGCAAAGACTCGGCAGACATACATTAACATAACCCTGCCTGGAATAAACCCGGTCTGGTCCGGGTGAATTATAGTATTCATTTCCTTCATCAGTCTGCCGGCCAGAACCTTGGCCAACAGCTTGACGGCAGTATTCAACAGTGAAATAGACCGGTACCATTCCGACAAGAGAGGGTCCTTATCTTTCTTAGGGATCACAATAATTTCTGTGGCCTCCATAGATTCGGGAAGCCTACCTCTAACATAGGAAAAATTTGCTATTTCCACTAGAATAGGGACTAATTTATCCTGGTATAACTTATATAGTTCACATGGAATTCCGTCTACCCCAACAGCTTTGTAACTTGGCGTTTCCAGAAAGGACGCACTCAATTCCTATGATGTTATCGGGTGATCTAACATTGATCTTTGTTTGTTATCAATATTAGGGAATTCCATTCCATCCAGATAACTATCTATGCTATCCTCAGAGTCTTTTAACCTGGAGCGGTACAGGTCTTGATAGAATCCTCTGAATTCTTCTACTACTTCCCTCGCGTCATGAACAAGTTGCCCCTTTGTGTCCTTAATGGCAGAATCAGAATTAGAAGGCCGTTGGTTACTTACAATATGGGCCAAAAATTTACTTGATTTGCTGGCTTCAAACTAGTATTGTTTGCAACTCAAAAAGATTTCTGATTGTGCTTCCTCTTGTATCAAGTTTTCATATTTCATTTGGGAGACTTTCAATTGAGATTCAGTAGCTTCTGAAGGATTATCTGCATATTGCCTTTCTGCCTCCTCTAGTTGTTTTTTTTAATAGTATCTCTTTGAGTATACTGTGTTTTCTTAATAATATTTTGTTTCTTTAAAACAATGAATGCTTTTAGGGTATCCCATAATATTGCTGAATCCGAGTAACCCGAGTTGGCTTCCAGAAACACTGACAATTCATTATCTATCTCGTGGAATGGAATTTTCACCAAGACTGATGGAAAAATCTTGTATATCTTACAAACCCGTCTCGGGCTCCGATCAACCATAAGATGAGCGTGGTCTGAGACCCCACGCTGTTCATAATACACATTCTTTATATACTTCAACATTAGTTCATTAATTAAGGTAGCGTCAATTCTTGATATCACCTCCCATGAACTTGTAAAGCATGAAAATTTCTTAGTATGGGGGTTCCTCATCCGCCATATAGCAAGCCCGCCCAATTCAGATGTTAAACCTATTAACTTAGTTGCTGACCTATGTGATATTATTGGATTTTTCCTGAATCGGTCTAACTCTGCATCCATGACTTCAATTATTAAGAAGGGGCATTTTGGTTTCGATACCAAATATTGCGAGACCACCTTGATCAAAAATGATGACTAAGGGGGGGGGATGTATACCTCTGCAAGTACACGTTACTCCATCAAAACATCCATAAAGGATGATATATCTTCGTTCTGTATCGATAGGGGTGTCATAAATCTTAGCATCTACTTTCCTATGTATCAATTTGGAAACTCCTCTGGAAAATATGCGTATACCGAAGAGTAAGACTATCCATCCGCTCTGAGAGCTGCTAATTTTATCTTTGACCAAATGGGTCTCCTGTGACATATAATGGAGGGGAGGTAATTCCTAATTAAATTAAAGCTAGCGTACCTCTTTAGTCTTTCAGCGACCCCCCTAATGTTCCATGACACTATTTTCAGCATGGTTCTGCTTTATAAGTGGCCAACAAAGGACTGTTAGCTAGGGACACTGATCCTATCTGTTCCAGAATCCATTCCTGCATACATTTTTCACAGTCCTTGTTTTCCACCCTTTCGGGGAATCCCACAAGTTTCAGATTGTATCTCCTAGCTCTATCCTCCATATCGGTAAGCTTATTTTGCTGGAGTTTGAAACTTGTTTAAGCTCCGTAACCTCCGTTGATAGGAAGGCCATAGAGTCCTCAACTAGGGAAATTCTGTCCTCAGCCTCATCAATTCTATTGGGAATTACCGACACATCAGACTTTATTGATGAATTATCGAGTTTTATCCCATCCAACTAAAGATGCAAGCCCGTATCTTTACAGTCCGTTCCTTTAACTGTACTTCGTATCTCCTGTAGTAGCAGAGGGTTATACAACCCTTGGGGTTCAGTTTGAGACCATGAATTGCTATCTGAGGTGTCCACAGTAATAGGTGAGACCACTTCTTCTTATAAAGAGTGTATTGATTTAGTACTTTTATCTCCTTGCTTAGGTGTTAAAGCAGGCAAAGTTTTATTTGTTCTTATGCCAGATGACAGTGGGGAGCTAAGGAATTTATCCAAGTTTTGGGAGTTTTTATCTTTCTGGGATTCCGGTGGACAATTCCCCAATCTGTGTTGAGAATTGCCCTTTTCGGGCTGATTTTAGACGGCATATTCGGGGTGTTTATCTTCCCTATATAAAAACTACGCAACTCAGGAGCAGCTCAGCATCAATGGCGAAATTCAGCAACAGTGGAAAAGTTCAGCAGCTGTGGTAGAACTCAGCAACAATGAAGAGACTCAACAGCGAAGGAGGAACTCTGCAGCCATGGAGGAACTCGGCAGCAGTGGAGGAGCTCTGCAGCAATAGAGGAACTCTGCAGCAATAAATTAACTCCACGGCAATAGAGGAACTTTACAGCAATAGAGGAACTCTGCAGCAATGGAGGAACCGAACAGCAACGAGGGAACCCAACAGCTATGGAGGAGCTCAACAGCAATGGAGCAGATCAACAGCAATGGAGGAATTCTAAAGCGCTGGAGGAGTTCAGCAGCAATGGAGGCGCACAATGAGTGATGAGCGATTGCAGTACAATGAGATTAGAATAAGAAACACCTAGGAATCTTAAGCAAACACCACAGTAAATAAGGAAGCAGGTAGATCTCAGTAGTGTCCCACTTGGCATACACTACCAGCATACTCCTCCAGCCCTATCAAACAGCCACCAGAGTCCCACAACAATCTTGCCTGTGCATACTGAGTCCTGCCGAACCTCACTGCATACCTGCAACAAACACTCTGAACTGGTGAGGCGGGGAGGGACGAGAGAGAGAAATCTCACGGAACACGCCTGCTCACATGATCACCCATCTCCCCTGGTTGAGGCATTTATTATCTTAAATGGCCACTAACTTTGCAACAAATTTTGCATAAATAATAAGTGCACACGAATATAAGAAATGAACTACAATATATATAGACAAAAGTATTGTGACACACATCTTAATCATTGAATTTAGGTGTTTTATTTAGTCCCATGGCCACAGGTGTATAAAATCAAGCACCTAGCCATGCAGCCTGTCTTTACAAACATTTGTGAAATAATGAGTGGTTCTAAAAAGTTCACTGAATTCGAGCATGGTACTGTAATCATACCACCCCTCATCCATGGTACTGTAATCATACCACCCATCATCTCACTGCAGATCATACAGTGACTACAGTACTGATTCAAGGCAGAATAAACATTTACTTTAAGTGACTCACCGGTGACGTCTTTTCAGATTTTAGTTGTTCTTTTTCTCTTTTCTTCTTCATCCGGGCCAGATCTCTATGATGACTTCTCCCGGCCACAGCCCATTTCTGCAGTTTGCCACTTAGATGTCTTCAGCTACCCACTTTTCAAACATTTCTGCACCTTTAAACGAAGATAAAATTCTCTTGGTGCCACGCACTACGCCCCTAAATATAATAGTTACATACACTGCACGGTTTCACTGTATAGTTAGATAGAATCTAATTGTGCTCCCACAATATAAAGAATTTTAATTATAAGGTTCACTGAATTGACAACTGAGTAAAAAGATATCTTTAATAGTAACTAGTTTAAAAACAGGGGTAACACACCACTGTGACATAAGCCCCACCGTGAAAATTTAAAAAAATGTATTAAACAAGAAAACACTGAGTTATTATGATACCTATATCTCTGTGTATAAACGATATTTGTAGGAATCAGCATATACCCAGGGCACAACAGTAGTACAAGCCCTAATTATAGCATAGGTGTCCGACAATAACGGATCTCTTAACGCTGGGTTTCACACAATATATTGTCCCCAATGCACACATTCCTTAAACATTAAACGACCCTACGCGTTTCAGATACTCATCCTCAGGGGTCCGTATCTTGGTAACTCTGGCCTCATCACCAGCGATATTAGTATTTCAACAGCGGATATTCCGCTGTGCGTCACGGGAAGATGCACGTATCGATGTCAACGGCATACTCCATAGCAGGCGCTAGGTTACTATAAACGCTAAACTCCACCCATCGTGTACGGCGGCAAAACATGAATTGACCAATCACAACACCCTCTCAATTCGTGACACCTGCCCATGTGACCCCCCGCCGTCAGCTGACAGCCAGGGGTCATCATCGGCCGCATCAAGCCGAACGCGCAGGCGCAGTGGAAGCCAAGGACGTGTCGCCCGGACTGCCAAACACGAGGAGGTAAGCGCTAAAAGATAATATATTGTAAGTATATCTTGCGGCACAGTGTACCACCGCAAGTGGGCAACCTCACAAAGCAACTCAAGAGAAAAAGACACATATGAGGTGGAAGAAATTGCTGAGGTCCCTATTCCTTAGAAAAACTGACAAAACGATCTCTTTGTATGTTGGCTAACAAGTATAGCCATCTCAAATAAGAAATGCACAAATGCAGATAAACACTCACCCACCCCAAGGTGAAACACCTATAGGGGGATGGTATCACACATTTTAAATAAAACATGTATAGTTAGTCTGCTCATTTAGACCTAGTGGTTGTATGCATTCCAGTCTATGGATCCACTGCGCTTCCTTCCGTAGAATCAGGTTATCCCAGTCCCCTCCTCTCTTGGGGGGTCTGACAAGTTCAATTACATACACTGCACCTCTAATTCTAATAGTGCCATACACTGTGTCCCTGATTATAATAGCACCATACACTGTGTCCCTGATTATAATAGCCACATACACGGTGTCCCACACAAACACACAGTGTTCCCTGTAGATAGTGCCCCTGTAGAGCCCCCAGTAGATAGTGCCCCTCATACAGCCCCCTGTAGATAGTGCTCTACATTTTACCCTCCCTGTAGATTGTGCCCCACATATAGTGTCCCCTGTATAGAGTAACCAACATATAGCCCCCCTGTACATAATGCCCTACATATAGCCCCCTGTAGACAGTGTCCCACATAAAGCCTCCCCTGTAGATTGTGCCCCCCACATATAGCTCGTAGATAATGCCACTCACACTTTTAAGTGAAAAAAACATTTAAATACTCACCTTGATCCCATTTCTTCGCCATCCTGTGTCAATGCAGGCCTGCTCTCTTCTGAGCACGTCTGCTGGGGCTGAAACATGCATGTGGCGCGATGGCATCATCGCACCGCTTGTATCGTTGAAAGGCGCTTATTGGCAGTGACGAATTACTTGCCCCGCTAATCAGCACCTTCCAACGACGGAAGCGGTGTAATGACATAACCGCGCCGCTAGCTTCGTTAGAAGGCACTGATTCACAGGGCAGAATGACTTGCCCCATAAATCAGTGCCTTTCAACAACGGAAGCGGTGCGTTTGGCGTGGCAAGTCATTCTGCTATGCCAATCAACATCATTGTAAAGTGCCCAGCCATTCGGTGCTTATGAATGTAATTGTATCTGCGTTCTTTAAACGCAGTTACAATTAATGCTGGAGGGAGTGCGGGCACCAGGCCACCGCCTGAAGCAAAAAGCTAATCTCTCCTGATGGACGGTGTGGCCCTGCCCAGTGCACAAAGCAAGGTCCAGAAAGGCATGGTGGGTTTGGTGTGGTAGAATTTGACTGGCCATTTTGAGCCCTGACCTCAACACCTTTGGGATCAACTAGAACGGAGATTGTGAGCTAAGCCCTCTCGTCCAACATCAGTGTCTGACCTCAGAAATGCTCTTATGGATGAATTGACAAAAATTCCCACAGACACTCCAAAATCATGTAGAAAGATTTTCCAGAAGAGTGAAATCTGTTTTAGCTCCAAAGGAGGGACCAAACTTATATTAATTCTTAAGGATTTTGAATTGGATGTAATAAAAGCTGTTATAGGTGTAATGTGTAGGCGTCCCAATTCTTTTGTTTATATTGTGTATATCTTATTAGCAAAAAAAAATCCTCTTTCTACACTTATCAGGCTCTTCTTTCCCCTCTCTACTAACTGGTCACTGACTGTGAATTTACTGCATTTTCCGTCTCCTCAAGAAAAGACGAACTATCAGCTCACTGAGGGATCATGTTACAGATGCCTATAGAAGTCTATGGAGAGGGGAGGGGAAGGAGGGAGCAGGAGTAGAGGGAGAGAGAGAGAGAGAGAGAGAGAGAGAGGCGGAAAGGGACACAGATGCTGCTGCTTATAGTAAGTGTTACATCTCACACCAGTTTTGGATTCTCAGCTATACTGCCCAGTGTATAACTCTCTCCTCCATGCTGCAGCAGCATCTTTTCTCCTCTTTATGTGCTGTGTATAGAAGACATGGTAGCAGTTGGGCTCCACCCACTTGCTCAGAGAAAACTGAAAATTAGAGATAGAGATTGCAGAGGGGAAAACTGCAAAAAAAATGCAGAATGCATGTCACATAGTGACCAGAAATAGTTTTAATCCTGATGTACACACATTTCACAGCTTATTCTTAAAAGTCACCTCAAATGTTAGGTTTGTTAACTCCTTAACGACCAGAGTGTTTTGCCAGAAATTCTGTTTAAAACATATGGAACTTATATAAGGTTAAATGGACAGTAACTTTTCAAATAACAAATAACTTTTAAATAGTATACCTGATATATATATCAACTTTGTAAATTACTTACTGTTAACATTTAGTTTTAATCCATGCAAATTTTGTGTGAAGTTACTGCCACTAGGTTTCTCCCTTCCTGTAATCCGCTACCCCCCTCTATTGTGAAGCAAAATCCATTCCTTGTTACAGAGCTGAGGAGACGAACTGCAGGAAGTGGAGTTGTGTCTCTTCACTGCCTGCCAATAGAAGTCTAAGGAAAGAGGAGTGGGGATCGGGAAGATGCAGTAGAGTGAGAGACACAGACAAGCTGCCCATACAAACCTATGGAGAGGGGGGGGGAGCAGGAGGAAGGAGCAGGAGCAGAGCGAGGAGAGAAAGACACGCTGCCCATACAAGTTTATGAAGGGAGGGGGAGCAGAGTGCGAAAGAAATGGATAGACATGCAGCAGCTTCCTGGCAAGTGTTACTGTCTGGATTATCAGATAGGCTGCTCATTACTGTCATATAATCTCCTCCAAGTTGTATATATATATATATATATATATATATATATATATATATATATATATATATAATTATATATGTGATAGACAGAGATAGGAGAGCAGGGTTCTCCTTTTCTATGTGTGCAGTGTATAGAAGACATGATAGCTGTTAGGCTAACTAGATGAAACAACTGAGAATTAGACATAGAGCCTATAGAGAGCTAAACTGCTAAAAATAAACGCCATATACAGCCATATAATGGGCAGAAGTTGTGTTATTCTTCATGTACACACATATGACAACTTATTCTAAAATCTCACCTGAAATGTTAGGTACGTTTTAAATAATTAATACTGTGTTGTAAGGGCTAATGTTTGATTTTATATGTACTATATGGAAACTATTCACTGGCCAGTACAGTTTTTCCAGATGTACTTTTGAACTAGATAAATGGTTGTTTTCACACAAACTAAAAAGTGACCCAATAAGTATCAAATTTAATTTGTTGCAAATTGCTCCAATCATGTGCCTAAAAAAAACCTTCTTGTGATGTGATAGCTATTAAACTGGTGTCATCTGAATTCCGGGGTCAATTCTCTAAGGTGAATTGTGTAACTAGATCCACAAATAACAAGCGATGGACAGATGAATTTGAAAATGAAGCACTGCTGTCAAAAACATCAGAGAATTTGGGGTCAAAGTTCACTTTAAACAGATATTCAATGACAAGCAGGATATATTCCCAGGAAAATGCCCTTGAGCAGTATCCTCTTAAAAGGAAAAGCAGGTGTGCAAATGTTAGAATCCATGCTTGTATTGCTCATGGTTTATAGCTGATTTACGTTTTAATCAGCTGAAAAAGCTCTTACTGGCTTTAAAAACAAATATGTCTAGAAATGTTGTAATATAGCACATGCCTTTACTCGATTCTTTTTTTGTTAACAGGACTGTTATAAGTTTCCCTGCCTGGTATAAGATCTCTAGGGTCATTTATGAGAGTGCACAAATTACGTTTGTTACCTTTCTTAAGACATGACATTGCTATGTCCCATTTAACCACTTAGATGCCGCAGTCAATAGGGACCTCCGCATCTGAGCCATAAGAAAGAGGGGGACCTCCGTCACCTCATCTCCCCTTCGCGACGCGATAGCAGGGTGCCGATGGTTATGTTGGGAGCCTAAGGGTTTAGTGAAGGTCCCCAGGTCTGCCATCTTTGTGCTTGCATTAAGCCAGGGCTGGGCTCAAATAAGAGCCAGTAAAAATTTACAATACATTGCAATACCTAGTTATTGCAGTGTATTGTACTAGCAATCAAACGATCCCTTGTCCAAGTCCCCTAGGGGAACTAGAAAAATAAAATGCAAAAAACAGTTGACGTTTTCAGTAATGTAAAAATATTAAAAGTAAAAAAAAAACCTTTTCCCATTTTCCCCCTATAATTAATATAATTAAAAAATAAATAAATAAACTATATATATATATATATATATATATATATATATATATATATATATATATAATGGATACCTTCACATTTTTAAAAACCTGTACTATTACAATATAACATTATTTCTCCCGCACAGTGAATGCCATTAAAAAAAACCCACACCAGAAAGTAATCAAAAACTTGTATGTACCCCAAAATGGTACCATTGAAAACTACAGCTTGCCACTGCACAAAACAAGCCCTCACACTGCTGGATCGATGGAATAAAAAAAAGTTATAGGTCCCAGAATATGGCGACACAAAACAATTTTTTTAACAAATAGTTTTTCCTTTGTAAAAGTAGTACATCATATATAAAAAAACAATATAAAATTGTTATCGCCACAATCGTATTAACCCACAGAATAAAGTTTTGTTTTTTTACCGCACAGTGGGCGCCTTTAAAATCAAACAAAAATAAATAAATAGAGGAATCACTGTTTTTTACCCATTTCATCATTCTAAACATTATTTTACTAAAATTACCCATTTGTCTTTATATGCATTTTTCTGGATTCATAAGCCACGCCCCCTTGTTATTACTGCTGTTCCTGCCACCCACGGCTCTCATCCTTAAAATGACCAAGGATAGAGGAGCACGTGAGTAGACACATCTCTGCATCCCCCATTGTAACATACTGCGCCTGCGCTAGTTTCTGAACGCAGTGTGTTACAATAAAGGATGCAGAGTGACATGTCTAATCACATGCTCCTCGATCTTTGGCCATAATATGGATGGTAGCCATGGTGCACGAAACATTATACCAATTGACCGCTGCACCATACGTTTTACTCTTAATTGGTGCATGCCAAGTCGTACCACCTAATTACTGGGCCATGAGTTTTACTCCTAATTGGTGAATGCCAAGCTATACCACTTAATTGCCGTGCCATAAGTTTTACTCCTAAATGGTGCACACCAAGGTATACCACCTAATTGCTGTGCCGTAAGTTTTACTCCTAAATGGTGCACACCTAGGTATACCACCTAATTGCTGCGCTATGAGTTTTACTCGTAATTAGTGCCTGCCAAGCTAGACCACCTAATTGCTTCACCATAAGTTTTACTCCTCTTTAAATTTGTCTTTATTAAGAATTTCGATGTCATATCATATACAAACATTTCAGATTCATCTTGTATAGTTACATCCGATTTTTTTTTTTTTTTTAGACTATAAGTTTTACTCCTAATTGCTGCGCCACAAATGTTATTAACTAAATTGTCCTAATTTGTCCATGTATCCAAATTTATCCTCAAAATTTGTCCTAATTTGTCCACAACATTTTTTATGACCAAATTCTTTCTCTACAATTTTCATTAACATATTTGTCCACAATTGTTTTACATTTTTTTTAAATTAACTCACTCAAGGGGTATAATTTTCAAAATAGGGTTACTTCTCAGGGTTTTCTAGTATTTTAATACCTCTAAGCCTCTGTAATTATGTTACAATGTAGTAAAAATCACCAAAGTAAGCGTGGTGCTATTTCCCTTCTGAGCTTTGTTGAGTGCCCAAGCAAGAGATAAATTAATTGAGGGCTGTAGTTTCGAAAATGGGGTCTCTTTTTGGGGGGATTCCATTGTACTGGTACTCTAGGGGCTCTGCAAATGCAACATTGTGCCTGAAAAACATACTAATAAAATCAAGGCTCTAAAATCTATGAGGTGCTTCTTCACTTCAGAGGACTGTGTTTGAGTCAAGTGGTGCACTAGGGCCACATATGGGATAGTTCTACAAACTACAGAATCAGGGTAGTAAATATTGAGATTTGTTTACTGTTAACCCTTGCTGTGTTAGGCCACATTCAGAGGTGGCGGAATTGCTGTTGAATTCCGCTGCGGACAGTCCGCAGTGGAATTCTGCAGCAGCCATTTTTTACATTTGTTTCTATACATTTTTAGGAAACTAAGTTCAGACGTTGCGGAAAATAACTGTGTGGAAATTAGGCTGCGGTGCAGATATTTCACTCCACAGCATGCACATTAAGTTGCGGAAAAGAAGCGGATTTCACTGCAGTGAAGTGCAATGCAAAACCTGAAATCTGTGGCAAGTCCGCTGTGATATCTGCAACGTCTGAATTACCTGTCAAATATGCAAATGTTGGTGCAGATTCGTTACGTAATTGCCCCGAACCTGCACCAACATTTGCAGCAGAAAAACTCTGCCACGTCTGAACGTGCCCTTACAGAAAAAAATGGAAAATCTGTAAAACAAATTAACTTTTGAAATTTCACCCCCATTGTGCTTTAGTTCCTGTGGAACACCTAAAGAAATAATAACGTTTGTAAATGCAGTTTTGAATAATGTAAGGGTTGCATTTTCTAAAATGGGGTTTCTTTTATATAGGCCCCTCAAAGTCACTTCAGAACTGAATTAATTTATTTATAAAAAAGCTGTTTTTGGAAATTTTCCTGAAAAATATAAGCCTTTTAACATCCTAAAAAAATAAAAGATTGTTAAAAAAAAATGATGCCAACATAAAGTAGACATATAGTAAATTCTAATTATTAATAATTTTGTGTGATACATATGACAGTCTGTCTGGCAGGGAAATTCAAAAGTAAATAAACGTAAAACATGCTGACCAAAATATATCACTAATATAAAGTACAATGTGTCACAAAAAAATAATCTCAGAATGACTTGCATAAGTAAAATCTTTGGAAAGTTATTACCACATAAAGTGACAGATTTTGAAAAAGTGTGCTTTGCCCTTAAGGTCATAACAGGCTGTGTCCTTAAGGGAAAAATCAGTGTTAAATGACCCAAACATTTTCAAAATAAAATAGTTTTAATTGAGACATGATAAAAATACAAAATACAGTTAATAGCATCAAAAATGTATTAAAATATAAGTCCTCACAATAAAGAAAATACTGAGTGGACTACAGGCTACGTCAGGGGGAAAAGGATCCTTTTCCCCCTGACGAAGCCTGGTGGTGAAACGCGTTGGGTGTAAGTGGGCTCCTGGCACATCGCTACTCTTTACTCCATTGTATATCTGCATGGTCTGTCAACTTCTCTTTTTTTGGCTACCTTGCCGATTCTGATGGTCTATTTCACAGTTGTTTATTTTTGTTATGTGACTTATCATGGCTGTTTATTTACAATGTACTTCTGTATGGTATAGATGTTATGGCCAGTAGCCCACTCAGTATTTTCTTTACTGTGAGGACTTATATTTGAATCCATTTTTGATGCTATTAACTGTATTTTGTATTTTTATCATGTCTCAATAAAAAATATTTTATTTTGAAAATGTTTGGGTCATTTAACACTGATTTTCTGCATATGTGTTTAAACTATGACTTTGGTGTTTGACTAATTTATTCTATTGAGGCACTTTTTTGGTGTTATTGTGTCCTTAAGGGGTTAAAGGAGAGCCCATTTTTTTTGTGAAGAAACTTATTATTACGTCTTGATGATCTAAAATACAGTGTATCTTTAGATCTTTAACTGATTTTGTGTAATGTGGCAGTTATATTCACTACAAAACTATGCATATGTTTGGAAATTTCTGGACAATTACATTTTGAAATTAGTCTCAAATAACATGCTTGGAAGGAGTTGATCATATGTATCATAGCAAAATACCTATGCTTATATATACAGATCAAGTCAAGTTTATCTTGAGTCTGATAACTTGCTGCACCAACAAAAACCATTGATAAAGAAAAGTAAAAGTTTCTTGCCACTGTGTATTTAATGCGTTAAATTTCAAGATAAAGATGGCTACATCTATATCTAATTATTAGTGTATTAATAAATTTGTATATTAATGCATATAACCTTTGAACAGTATCTTAAGATTTAAACAGTCAGCAGGAGCTAATAATATTAAAGTGTAGCTAAACGTTCAAAAACTTCTGACATGTCATAGTGACATGTCACAAGTTTGTACTGGTGGGGGTCTGAGCACAGAGACCCCCACCATTCGTTAGAACGAAGCAGCTGAAGCACTCGTGCGAGCGCTTCAGCTGCTTCGTTCTAGCAATTGGTGGGGGTCTCCGTGCTCGGATACCCACCAATACAAACTTCTGACATGTCACTATGACATGTCAGAAGTTTGTCGAACATTTAGCTACACTTTAAGCTTCAATGAAAGGATGCCAGCCATCCCACATAAAGTTATAGTAGTTGACATTTTAAAGTGGATCTATATGCTTCCCATTACTAAAGCTTTTTCTTGGGTCCATGTATGTGTGATAATTACCTGATAGCCTTATTTTTTCCCCACTAGTAATTAAAGGGGTTTTCCCACAAGGGACATATATGACATACCCACAGGATATGTCATAAATGTAAGATAGATGTGGGTTACCCTTTGGGACCCAGACCTATCTCTAGAACAGGGCCCCCTAAACTCTGTTCTAGCTTTTTGTGCTCATGCTGACTCTCGGCCACTTCCTGATTACATGGTCGGGAGTTACGGAAAATGCGTAACTCGCTGAGCTACACTGTTTCTGTAACTCCCATAGTAGTGAATATCCGTTACGGAAACAGCGTAGCTCAGTGAGCTACGCTGTTTTCTCCTTCATGGTCGGAAATCAGCCAGAACAAAAAAAGGTAGATCGGGATATAGGGGCCCCGTTCTAGAGATAGGTCTCAGAGGTGGGACCCGCATCTATATGACATTAATGCCATATCCTGTGGATATGGCATAAATGTCCCTCGTGGGAAAACCCTTTTAAGTTGCTTGAGGCTCAAAATCATTCTGTTACCCGTGCTGAAAGGGTAATAATCTCAATCTGCCCTTACTTCCTGGTGATCTGGTGTTGGGGCTGTGCTAATACACAGTACTCAATGTAAATAGACAGAGCTGCAATGTAAAGCATGTAGGGGGCAGTGCAGCAGCTTAAGCCACTAGTAGACAGGAGGTGTATTTCAACTTAATATACCATGCGGACAAACTGATTATAGCTGTGCCCTAAGGGTTTATCGATTTGAGACCAAAACTAGAATTTGTTTAAAACAATTGTTGCTGCAAATTTATAAAACACAGTGCAGGAGAAACAAAACCTATGTTATTATAGGACTAGTGTATGTGTTTGTGCAGGTGCTTGGGAAAAGGAAATTTAGATGGTTAGTCTCTCCTCGGACAGAGACTGATGTGTATTAATACATTCTGTCTACAGTATATATATGATATGTTGCCTCTGAAAATAAAAAATTAAAATTAAAAAAAAACTTGAAATTGTTGGCAATTTTCTTCTGTAGGAAGTGCTTGATCGGTTGCATTTTTAAGTTTAATTAGAAGATTTAAGAATGCCATGGTGGTTCAGGTAATCGGTGTTAGTAAAGCATAACCCAGTAAATAGGATCAAGTATAGATGACAATAATTTCACATTTACCAGATGTTCAGTTTTGCTCTTTCTTTCCAGTCTTATTTGCTGTAACAAAAGTTAGATCTAGTCAATTAAAAGTCAAACCTTAACACTTCATTTTTTTTTTTTAGTTTGCAACATTTTTCTTATAAGGGTATGTGCACATGAGAACTGTCTTTTACGTCTGAAAAAACAGACTGTTTTCAAGAGAAAACAGCTGCGTCGTTTCAGACGTAAAAGCTCCTCCACGCATTATGCGAGGCGTCTTTGACGCCCGTAATCTTGAGCTGCTCTTCATTGACTTGGCTCAAATTACGTTGCAAAGAAGTGTCCTGCACTTCTTTGCCGAGGCAGTCAGTTTACGCGTCGTCGTTTGACAGCTGTCAAACGACGACGTGTAAATGACAAGTCGTCGGCACAGTACGTCGGCAAACCCATTCAAATGAATGGGCAGATGTTTGCCGACGTATTGTAGCCCTATTTTCAGACGTAAAACGAGGCATAATACGCCTCGTTTACGTCTGAAAATAGGTCGTGTGAACCCAGCCTAAAGCATAGAACTCTAGTACATCTGAAATGCTTCTATCATAAAGCAAAGTCTGAGAAGTCCATCTTTTATTAACTGATCATATCCAGAGGGCTGGATTTATAAAAGCATTCATGGTTTAATAGTCAGTGCTGTGGAGCTTTACAAAACCTTCTTAGTTCAACATTCTTCTCTCATTATATTTGCCATATGACTATCCTTAGATCATAAAAGCTTGGAATTTTATAAGAAAATGGGTGTCACAAAAAGTAGTGGTTTCATATTTATAGCCGTGAGCTAGCATATGGCGTTGCTCCATTAAAGGTCACTAGGTTTAAGAATAGAATAATGCACATGCATTTAATGTATTTCAGTGTATATGTGTTCCATTGTATTTGTGTATATACAATTGCAAGAAAATGTAAGTTGGAATGACCTGGATTGTATTGTATCTGTCTGGTTATGAAAATGGGGGGCATCCATGTTGTTTTCTTCAATTATTTATTGATTTGATTTTTCATAACCAGCCAGATACAATAAAGCAGCAGCAGCGTATCATTACCATGGTGGGAAGGCGACGGTTTTTAGTCCTACCCAGCCTCATAACACCAGACTGCGGCCGCCCCAGTGTCCGACCATCGTTGCAGATTGTAGAGTACTGGATTTTATCCAGCTCCTTCTGGTATCCCCGGTGGCGGTGGGTGCCAGGTTAATAATGAGGGGTTAGTGCTAGCCTTTTTACTGGCTCACTAAGTCCCACCTTAGTAACGGATGTTGCCAAACAGACAACTACCATTATTAAGGTGCTAATAAAATATTGAAAGGCACAGAGACATAAGACATTTTTTTAAATAAAATCTACCCCACACAATCCTCTTTTACCATTTTATTTCAAAAAATTAAAAACTTAGATCTTCGAAGTAGTCCAACAAATCTACGACATAGTCCACACAGTCCAGCGTACCTGCAAAACAAAAAAAAAATTCTGTCTTCTCCCCTGCACTGCACTAAAAACTAGAGGTCAATGGAACCCGCTGGTCAACCTAAGACGGCATTTCAGGTGATGCAAATGGACATGTATGACTTGCGTGCACACAAGGATCAGCTCCTACTGGCAGTAAATTCTATCATCACTCGTTTGGATCATCCTCCTGCACCTCCTCTGGATGCTGCTGCTGTTCCACTACCTGTTACCCCTCCTGCCTGTTCCGGATCTACAGTTTCACTACCTCTACCGCCTCGCTACGACTGAGATCCAATAGCCTGTAGAGGCTTCATTAACCAATGTACGATCCACTTTAGACTGCATTCTCATCTCTTCCCCTCTGATGAGGCCAAGGTAGCATTCATTATTTCTCTTCTCGCTGGCAAAGCCCCGGCTTGGACGAACCCCGTCTTCGAATGGGAGGGCCCCGAATTCTCGGATTATCATTGTATTTAGAGACTTTTCGTACAGTGTTCGAGGAACTGGGTCGAACATCCTCTGCACCTGCCACTCTGCTAACCCTCAAGCAAGGGGAATTAATGGTAGGAAAGTGGAACAATGAGGCCTTGGTGGCAACTTTTGTTGCAAGGACTGCCCATGCAGATCAAAGACGAGCTAGCAGCTTACGATCTTCCTTCCACCCTGGATGCTGTTATCCTGTTGGCGACCCGGGTTGACATGAGAATCCAGGAACGTGCTCAGGAGGTTAGGCCAGAGAGACGTTTCTATAGACTGGCGCCCTCGTTACAGAGACCCCTACTGCCTTCACCTTGCCTTGTTGTTTCACCTGAAGAGCCAATGCAGGTGGACAGAATCAAATTGTCCGAGCAGGAGAAAGAGCGCAGACGCTCTTCAGGTTTGTGCCTGTATTGTAGCCTCAAAGGCCATTTTGTGCTTCAATATCCACAAAAGCCACGAAACTCCAGCACCTAGGGTTGGTTGGAGAGACAACCCTAGGTGGAACAACGCCAAGTGCCAAATCCTCTCCCAAATTATCTATTCCTGTAACCATTGTCTCTGGAGAGAGATCACACACCGCCTCTGCCTATCTGGATTCCGGAGAAGCCACACATTTTATTCAGCAGGATCTAGTGGATCACCTCCATCTACCCACGGTCCGTCCGGGGAGACCCCTGGCTGTTGCCTCTGTGAATGGACTACCATTGCCCAATCCTATTGTGTCTGTCATGGAACCGCTGACACTACAAGTCGGATTTCTGCACTCGGAACAAATTGCCTTTCTTGTCTTGCCTAAAGCTATCATCCTCAAGACTCAATACGGATCCAGAGAAGGTGAAGTCTGTCTTAGAGTGGTCACGTCCACAGGGTCTTCAGTCTGTACAACGATTTTTGCAATTCACAATTTATCCCAAACTTTTCGTCCCTGACTGCTCCAATCTCTGCTTTAACTAAGAAGGGAGTGAACGCCAAGGTTTAGCCTCTTGAGGCAGAGTCAGTATTTACCAAGCTCAAGAGCGCTTTCACCTCGGCCTGAGTTCTTCATTATCCTGATGCATCTCTGCAGTTCTATCTCGAGGTGGATGCATTGTCTGTTGGTGCTGGAGCACTGCTGTGTCAAAGAAACTCTGAAGGCAAGACGGTGGCTTGTGGCTTCTTTTCTAAATTATTCTCTCCTGCAGGGTACAACTATTCCATCGGGGATCGGAAGTTGCTTGGCCTTAGAGGAGTGGAGACACTTGCTGGAGGGTGCTATTCATCCTATCATCATTTATATGGATCACAAGAACCTCACGTACCTACAGTCTGCACAACGACTAAATCCTCGCCAAGCCAGATGGTCGCTGTTTTTCCCCCAATTCCAATTCTTGCTACACTTCTGTCCTGCAGACAAGAATGTGAAGGCTGATGCCCTGCCTCGATCATTTGAAACTAATGACTCTGAGGAACTTCCTCAATACATCATAGATCCTTCCAAGATTATTGCCGCTAACCGTGTGCAAATTAGAGACATTCCTCCCGGAAAGACTTTTGTTCGTCTTGCAGACAGGAGGGAAGTTCTCCGCTGGGGACACAGCTCCAAACTGGCTGGGCAATCTGGTGTCTGTAAAACACAAGGCTTGATAGCTTGTCATTACTGGTGGCCCACGCTGCCTAGAGATATTGTGGTCTATGTTTCCTCATGCACGAACTCTGCCTCGAACAAGTCTACTCATTCCAAACCTGCTGGTTTGCTCCTACCCTTGCCTGTCCCTGATGCCCCTTGGCAACATATGGCTATAGACTTTATTACAGACATTCCTCCCTCAACTGGATGTACTACTGTCTGGGTAGTGGTGGACCATTTCTCTAAAATGGCACATTTTATTTCTTTGACTGGTCTTCCATCTGCTCCTCGCCTGGCAAATCTATTCATCTTGCACATCTTTCGTCTGCATGGACTACCTCTGCATATTGTCTCGGATTAGGGTGTACAGTTTACGTCCAAATTCTTAAGAACCCTGTGCAATCTGCTAGATGTGAAGCTGGACTTCTCTTCTGCCTATCACCCACAGTTTAATGGTCAAGTTGAGAGGACCAATCAAATTTTAGACAATTACCTTCGTCATTTAGTCTCCGCCCAACATGACAATTGAGTACAACTTCTGCCTTGGGCGGAATTCTCTTACAATAATCATACTGCCTCTTCTCCTTTCTACATTGTGTACAGCCAACAGCCACAAGTTCCTCTACCTGTGCCAGCCATGACTCAAGTACCGGCAGCTAATTCTTCATTTGGGACTTTCATTCACATCAAGCAACAAACCAAGTCCGCAATCCTTCAGCCAGTGGACCACATGAAAAAGCATATGTCTGGCTATCCTCTTAGTCTTGGTCCTTTTGAAGTATTACAACGAATAAATCCTGTGTCCTATAAATTTCAGCTGCCTCCTTCACTCAGGATTCCCAACTCGTACCACGTGTCTGTGGTTCTGAACCTGCTGCTAGTTCTGCAGTTGCTCCGAGCAGTTCTTCTGATGTCTTCGAGGTGAAGGAGATTCTAGACTACAAGAGATTAGGAGGAAGGACTTTCAATTTAGTGGACTGGAAATTGTTCGGTCCCGAGGAGAGCATCTTGGGAGCCAGAAGAGAACCTTAATGCCCCTACCCTCATTAAAAAATTCCTCTTACGCTCTGGACCCAAGAAGAGGGGACGTAAGGGGGGGTACTGTAACGGCTGTGGTCGCGGACTGCTGCCGTCCCTCAGCTTTGGACGCCCACAACCGCAGAGTCCTTGCTTCTTGCCAGGGTCTCCCTTCTCGCGCAGCCGTCCTGATCTGGACTGTTTCCTAAGATGCGTGCTCATCCTCGGCCTTAAAGGGCCAGCACGCGCATAAAAGTTCCCTAACCAATCCCCAAATGATTCTGGACTATAAAAGGGGCTCCGCCCATCGATGCCTTGCCTGAGCGTTGTTGCTGTATTCCCATGTTAGTCTTGCAAATGGTCCCTTAGTTGTTATCCTGCTCCCAGTGCTCCCGTATCCTACTACCTGTATCCCATAAGTGTGCTTGTTCCTGAGTTATATCTAGTGTTGGAGTCATGTTGTCAACTGCCTCATTCCGTGTGATCCGCCACCTCTGGTGCCATCTGCCACGTCTGGTGTCATCTGCCACGCCAAGCACCATCCGTGCCAAAGCCTCTGCTGCACCTCGTGTCTGTCTGGACTGTTACAGGTAGTCCTGTGCTAAAGACTTTGCATAGACTTTATGTAGACTGTTGTTTGGCCAGCTGCCACTCCGCTACGGAGTAAGTGTAGAAGAATGGACCCAACTTCTAGTTTCAACTGCTTACTGAGAATACACTGGTTCCTTGCAGTGCTAACTGCTACCTTTCACGGTAACCCTCTCCCGTGATCAGTCGGCGGCGGCCAATGTTAGTCAGGCACACCTAACTACTGCAGCAGATGATTAAATATGCTCTTTTTGTTCATGCATAAGTACAATGTTATCTCACTCACTCTGCCACTATTTAACCTGCCTGCTTCCAAACCATAAACTCTTTATTCACTTCACAGTTCATAATATGCTTCACAATGATTATTAATTGCAGACAGTAGTCTTACTTCTCTTTGGCCCAAGTACACAGGCTACTGGCAGATAATGGTGGAGGGTGCATAACGTCAAACAGGCATTGGCCCAAGTAAACAAAATGAGTTCTATCTTCCTAGAGAGTATTATCAGGGAGCTTGAGTGCCAAAATCAGGCGCTAGGCCAGAGCTGAGTACTATAAATTTCTAACTATTTCATGCAATTTAATGCTGCTGTGCACTACAGGGTAACTTTTATAGGGTGTTGAGGTAGCACCCTCTGTGTATTGTAAGTTCTCTCCTGCTCTCCACTATGCTTTTCTCTCTTGTCTTTCCTTCCCCCGCCACTCACGCTCTCCTGCCTCTTGGTGTGACGTCACAACATTTCCGTTGCTCTGCCCACCCTTCCCTTCACAGAGCCGACGGTCAAGGAGCGTACGTGTCATGAGGCACAATGTCATAAACGTTGTTGCCATGATGATGACAATGCCCTGCCACTCGGGAGACGTACTCCCAAGCCGCCTGCTGTCTGTGTCCTTGTGCAGGGCACAACAATCCAACAAAGGGGTTATGTCTCCCTCTTACAAGCAGAGTGGATGAGATTTGAACAAATCTTATCCACACGCTGCGTAAAAAATGCTGCTTTTTTAATCAGAAGCATGTCAATTTATGCTGTGGAGTCACTGGTTTTCTGTTGCAGGTCTTCCCCATTGAATTCAATAGGAGGTAAAATCTGCAACATATAGCAGATGTTGCGATTTTTTACATTGGAAAAGCGGCCATTCTGACGCTAAAATCGTAAAAAAAAAAAAAATGTCATGGCGATGCGTCCCTCTTCCTGGGATAACGTTTCATCCCATGTGACTGCTGCATGTGACTTTTTACCGCTGTTTTCCACAGTGGACGTTCCGGCCAAGAAAACTGCACCACAATTTAGTGCGGTTTTTCATCCGGATTTCCCTGCGGGGTCCAGGCCCTGTTCGAGCATACCCTAACGGTGCGCAAATCTTATTTGCAGGTACAGGACACATTTGGTGGAGATGATTTCTGCTAAAGGGGGATCTACAAAGATTTAAATTCAAGGGTTTTACTTACTTTTTCACAGTGCACTGTGGATTTTTACTAATGTGCTCAATAAAAGACATGAACTGTACAATTGTTTGTCTGTTATTAGTTTATTTAGATTATGTTTGTCTTTATATTAGTAATTAATGCAGAAATCTTGGTAATGTCACTTTCTTTTTCCTGTAACTGTAAATCTTTGTAAATACACTATCTTACTTTCTCAGTCTACATTATATAATCTTTCAGCAACCACTGGCTTATTAGGTTTTTAGCACTCATATGCTGTTAGTGAGTGGCATTTTGAGTGTTTATGCATGAAACACAAATTTTGGGAGATATATAAAAAAATTGTGCAAAACAGTGGTATTTTCTAAAGCAGACAATCAAATAATAGGTTTATTATTTATTATGTTGACAGGTTTCTACCTTATTGGAGGTTTAAATGGACCATTAGAACAAAGGATCAGGTCAAAGAAAGAAAGTAATATTTAGTTATTTAATTATGCTTACTCAACTTTAATTAAATGGGTATTCCCATCACACAAAGTGATGGCATATCGCTGGGATATGCCACCCCTTTGCAATCAGTGGTGGTCCGACTTCCCCACCGATTCTGTTTTTCTCTGCACAGTGGCACCATTTAGCTTATAGTTTCATTATCTTATCAATAAGAGGATTACGGAGGGATTTCATAGATATTGAAACCTTTTCAGGAGACCACTCCTTTGAGAAGACCCCCCTCATCCAGGCCAATCTGTTCTGTGACAGATTTTCTTACCATTATAGTCTATGGAAGCTGCCCATCTACAAGCAAACCACCCCCAATTCCGACCCAAGACCACTTGTTTTTTAGAAGATTTTTCAGTGAGAACTCCTTAAAAAGACCACAAATTGGAAATTCATGCGCTTTGAATCTGGACGCGGGTCTGAACCATGTTGCGTTACCATACCTATAGAGGGCAGGAGGAAAAACTTGCATGGGAGAAAAGCTGCCAGCATCGCACCGCATCTTTGGAGCAGAGGGAGTAGGAGGAGGAGCATTTCTAGCACCATAGACCAGAGTTTCCCAACCTTTTCAGGCTCGAAGCACCCCAGGAAAAAAAAAAATTCTCAGGGCACCCCTACCAAAAATTGTTTACAAAACGCAAAAAAATGGCTAAAAACAAGCACTATACTCTTAGGGTATGTTCACACAAAGTTTTTTTGTAAGGCAGAAACTAAAAATCTGCCTCCAAATTCATTTAGGAATTCTGAGGCAGATTTTAAACTGACAGCGTTGTTTGACTTTTTTTTTTGCGGTGTTTATTGCCCACATTTTTTTTAAGCCGTTGAAGCGAATGCAAAAACCGCAGACAAAAAAGCACCAAACGAGCACCGCAGGTTTTTTCTGCCTCAATGGGAGGTCAGAGGCGGAAACCACTCAAAGACCATCAGCCCCCCACTCACCGTAATGACCATCAGCCCCCCACTCACCGTAATGACCATCAGCCCCCCACTCACCGTAATGACCATCAGCCGCCAACTCACAGTATAATGACCATCAGCCCCCAACTCACAGTAAAATGACCATCAGCCGCCCACTCACAGTAAAATAACCATCAGCCCCCCACTCACAGTAAAATTACCATCAACCGCCCACTCACAGTAAAATGACCATCAGCCGCCCACTCTCAGTAATATGACCATCAGCCGCCCACGCTCAGTAATATGACGATCATCCCCCCACTCTCAGTAATATGACCATTAGCCCGCCACTCACAGTAAAAGGACCATCAGCCCACCACTCACAGTAAAATGACCATCAGCTGCCCACTCACAGTAATGACCATCAGCCCCCCACTCACAGTAATGACCATCAGCCCCCCACTCACAGTAATGACCATCAGCCGCCAACTCACAGTATAATGGCCATCAGCCCCCCCAACTCACAGTAAAATGACCATCAGCCGCCCACTCACAGTAAAATGACCATCAGCCCCCCACTCACAGTAAAATGACCATAGGCCCCCACTCTCAGTAAAATGATCATCAGCCCCCCTCTCACAGTAAAATGACCATCAGTCGCCCACTCGCAGTAAAATGACCATAGGACTGTTATTTTGGGATATCAGAGGACATTACAGAGAGGAGGTATAAGAGGAGAGAACTACAACTACCAGCATGTCCAGGATGTTATTATGGGATATCAGAGGACATTACAGGGAGGAGGTATAAGAGGAGAGAACTACAACTACCAGCTTGTCCAGACTGTTATTATGGGATATCAGAGGACATTACAGAGAGGAAGTATAAGAGGAGAGAACTACAACTACCAGCATGTCCAGACTGTTATTATGGGATGTCAGAGGACATTACAGGAGGAGGTATAAGAGAGGACTACAACTACCAGCATGTCCAGGATGTTATTATGGGATATCAGAGGACATTACAGGGAGGAGGTATAAGAAGAGAGGACTACAACTTCCAGCATATCCAGGCTATTATTATGGGATATCAGAGGACATTACAGGAGAAGGTGTAAGAGGAGAGGACTACAACTACCAGCATGTCCAGACTGTTATTATGGGATATCAGAGGACATTACAGAGAGGAAGTATAAGAGGAGAGAACTAGAACTACCAGCATGTCCAGGACGTTATTATGGGATATCAGAGGACATTACAGAGAGGAGGTATAAGAGGAGAGGATTACAACTACCAGCATGTCCAGACTGTTATTATGGGATATCATAGGACATTACAGGAGGAGGTATAAGAGGAGAGGACTACAACTACTAGCATGTCCAGGCTGTTATTATGGAATATCAGAGGACATTACAAGAGGAGGTATAAGAGGAGAGAACTACAACTACCAGCATGTCCAGGACGTTATTATGGGATATCAGAGGACATTACAGGAGGAGGTATAAGAGGATAGGACTACAACTACCAGCATGTCCAGACTGTTATTATGGGATATCAGAGGACATTAAAGGAGGAGGTATAAGAGGAGAGGACTACAACTACTAGCATGTCCAGGCTGTTATGGAATATCAGAGGACATTACAAGAGGAGGTATAAGAGGAGAGAACTACAACTACCAGCATGTCCAGGACGTTATTATGGGATATCAGAGGACATTACAGGAGGAGGTATAAGAGGAGAGGACTACAACTACCAGCATGTCCAGACTGTTATTATGGGATATCAGAGGACATTAAAGGAGGAGGTATAAGAGGAGAGGACTACAACTACTAGCATGTCCAGGCTGTTATTATGGGATATCAGAGGACATTACAGGAGCAGGTATAAGAGCAGAGGACTACAATTACCAGCATGTCCAGGACGTTATTATGGGATATCAGAGGACATTACAGAGAGGAGGTATAAGAGGAGAGGATTACAACTACCAGCATGTCCAGACTGTTATTATGGGATATCATAGGACATTACAGAGAGGAAGTATAAGAGGAGAGGACTACAATACCAGCATGTCCAGGACGTTATTATGGGATATCAGAGGACATTACAGAGAGGAAGTATAAGAGGAGAGAACTACAACTACCAGCATGTCCAGACTGTTATTATGGGATGTCAGAGGACATTACAGGAGGAGGTATAAGAGAGGACTACAACTACCAGCATGTCCAGGATGTTATTATGGGATATCAGAGGACATTACAGGGAGGAGGTATAAGAAGAGAGGACTACAACTTCCAGCATATCCAGGCTATTATTATGGGATATCAGAGGACATTACAGGAGAAGGTGTAAGAGGAGAGGACTACAACTACCAGCATGTCCAGACTGTTATTATGGGATATCAGAGGACATTACAGAGAGGAAGTATAAGAGGAGAGAACTACAACTACCAGCATGTCCAGGACGTTATTATGGGATATCAGAGGACATTACAGAGAGGAGGTATAAGAGGAGAGGATTACAACTACCAGCATGTCCAGACTGTTATTATGGGATATCATAGGACATTACAGGAGGAGGTATAAGAGGAGAGGACTACAACTACTAGCATGTCCAGGCTGTTATTATGGAATATCAGAGGACATTACAAGAGGAGGTATAAGAGGAGAGAACTACAACTACCAGCATGTCCAGGACGTTATTATGGGATATCAGAGGACATTACAGGAGGAGGTATAAGAGGAGAGGACTACAACTACCAGCATGTCCAGACTGTCATTATGGGATATCAGAGGACATTAAAGGAGGAGGTATAAGAGGAGAGGACTACAACTACTAGCATGTCCAGGCTGTTATTATGGGATATCAGAGGACATTACAGAGAGGAGGTATAAGAGCAGAGGACTACAATTACCAGCATGTACAGGACGTTATTATGGGATATCAGAGGACATTACAGAGAGGAGGTATAAGAGGAGAGGACTACAACTACCAGCATGTCCAGGCTATTATTATGGGATATCAGAGGACATTACAGGAGAAGGTGTAAGAGGAGAGGACTACAACTACCAGCATGTCCAGACTGTTATTATGGGATATCAGAGGACATTACAGAGAGGAAGTATAAGAGGAGAGAACTACAACTACCAGCATGTCCAGGACGTTATTATGGGATATCAGAGGACATTACAGAGAGGAGGTATAAGAGGAGAGGATTACAACTACCAGCATGTCCAGACTGTTATTATGGGATATCATAGGACATTACAGGAGGAGGTATAAGAGGAGAGGACTACAACTACTAGCATGTCCAGGCTGTTATTATGGAATATCAGAGGACATTACAAGAGGAGGTATAAGAGGAGAGAACTACAACTACCAGCATGTCCAGGACGTTATTATGGGATATCAGAGGACATTACAGGAGGAGGTATAAGAGGAGAGGACTACAACTACCAGCATGTCCAGACTGTTATTATGGGATATCAGAGGACATTAAAGGAGGAGGTATAAGAGGAGAGGACTACAACTACTAGCATGTCCAGGCTGTTATGGAATATCAGAGGACATTACAAGAGGAGGTATAAGAGGAGAGAACTACAACTACCAGCATGTCCAGGACGTTATTATGGGATATCAGAGGACATTACAGGAGGAGGTATAAGAGGAGAGGACTACAACTACCAGCATGTCCAGACTGTTATTATGGGATATCAGAGGACATTAAAGGAGGAGGTATAAGAGGAGAGGACTACAACTACTAGCATGTCCAGGCTGTTATTATGGGATATCAGAGGACATTACGGGAGCAGGTATAAGAGCAGAGGACTACAATTACCAGCATGTCCAGGACGTTATTATGGGATATCAGAGGACATTACAGAGAGGAGGTATAAGAGGAGAGGATTACAACTACCAGCATGTCCAGACTGTTATTATGGGATATCATAGGACATTACAGAGAGGAAGTATAAGAGGAGAGAACTACAACTACCAGCATGTCCAGGACGTTATTATGGGATATCAGAGGACATTACAGAGAGGAGGTATAAGAGGAGAGGACTACAACTTCCAGCATTCCCCTGGCCCCATTTCTCACACAACTGCTAACAAAGTAAAGAAAGAAAAAGACTTACCCTGCCCAGCGTTAATGGCTCCTCTCCCTCCGTCAGGCTTCTAGTGGGAAGCGGTGGGTGGTACTCGTAACAGACGTCCGCGCGTCATGTCTGCTACGCGGAGCTTGTAGCAAAAAAAATAATTACCCGGTTGGGAACCACTGCCATAGATGGAGGAGGGAGGGAGCTTGTAAGAGAAGGGTAGTGTGCAGCACGCTTCATGCTGCACTGTACAAACCATTCAATGGCTGAGCAAGGGAGCCTGCAGACTATATGGAGAGTAAAGCCTGACTGTGTCTAAAAGAAGGAGGGGAGCTATGGTGAGATGAGAGGGAAGCCAAACTGGCGCACACTGTATATGAATGAGAGGGGAACCATGTTGGGGACCAAGAATTAGAGGGAGTCATGCTGGGGGCCAAAAATTATTGCAGCCATCTTGAACTGGCAAAGGGAGGGCTTAACATGGGGACTGAGATAGAGAGGGGCCATCTCTGCTTATGTGTGTGGGCTGGAGCGACTTACACTACCATGGCTGTTTTATCAGTTTGGGCCTGGTTCTTTGTTATATACTGATATGGCTCCAAGCACTGCTGCTATCAAATCCCTCAATACATACAATTGTCTACCATGGGTTATGATGTAGGAGAACTTGCATGCTGTACTACCAGAAAACTTGTAATTAAACACGTTAACAGACATGATTTTGGGCTTTTTCCATTATTATTTGTGTTTATTTGTGTTCTGTACATGTTTGCTGATTTTTTCATAGGACCACCACAATACAAGACCATTTTTCTGTGAAATTTTAGGGTGGTGGACTGACAGAGGTTTCACTGTATCTATACATACAGTGAAGGAAATAAGTATTTGATCCCTTGCTGATTTTGTAAGTTTGTCCACTGTCAAAGTCATGAACAGTCTAGAATTTTTAGGCTAGGTTAATTTTACCAGTGAGAGATAGATTATATTTTAAAAAAACAGAAAATCACATAGTCAAAATTATATATATTTATTTGCTTTGTGCACAGAGAAATAAGTATTTGATCCTATACCAACCATTAAGACTTCAGCCTCCTTCAGACCAGTTACACGCTCCAAATCAACTTGGTGCCTGCATTAAAGACAGCGGTCTTAAATGGTCACCTGTATAAAAGACTCCTGTCCACAGACTCAATTAATCAGTCTGACTCTAACCTCTAAAACATGGGCAAGACCAAAGAGCTTTCTAAGGATGTCAGGGACAAGATCATAGACCTGCACAAGGCTGGAATGAGCTACAAAACCATAAGTAAGACGCTGGGTGAGAAGGAGACAACTGTTGGTGCAATAGTAAGAAAATGGAAGACATACAAAATGACTGTCAATCGACATCGATCTGGGGCTCCATGCAAAATCTCACCTCGTGGGGTATCCTTGATCCTGAGGAAGGTGAGAGCTCAGCCGAAAACTACACGGGGGGAACTTGTTAATGATCTCAAGGCAGCTGGGACCACAGTCACCAAGAAAACCATTGGTAACACATTACGCCGTAATGGATTAAAATCCTGCAGTGCCCGCAAGGTCCCCCTGCTCAAGAAGGCACATGTACAGGCCCGTCTGAAGTTTGCAAATGAACATCTGTATGATTCTGAGAGTGATTGGGAGAAGGTGCTGTGGTCAGATGAGACTAAAATTGAGCTCTTTGGCATTAACTCAACTCGCCGTGTTTGGAGGAAGAGAAATGCTGCCTATGACCCAAAGAACACCGTCCCCACTGTCAAGCATGGAGGTGGAAACATTATGTTTAGGGGTGTTTCTCTGCTAAGGGCATAGGACTACTTCACTGCATCAATGGGAGAATGGATGGAGCCATGTACCGTCAAATCCTGAGTGACAACCTCCTTCCCTCCACCAGGACATTAAAAATGGCTCGTGGCTGGGTCTTCCAGCACGACAATGACCCGAGACATACAGCCAAGGCAACAAAGGAGTGGCTCAAAAAGAAGCACATTAAGGTCATGGAGTGGCTTAGCCAGTCTCCAGAGCTTAATCCCATCGAAAACTTATGGAGGGAGCTGAAGATCCGAGTTGCCAAGCGACAACCTCGAAATCTTAATGATTTACAGATGATCTGCAAAGAGGAGTGGGCCAAAATTCCATCTAACATGTGTGCAAACCTCATCATCAACTACAAGAAACGTCTGTCTGCTGTGCTTGCCAACAAGGGTTTTGCCACCAAGTATTAAGTCTTGTTTGCCAAAGGGATCAAATACTTATTTCTCTGTGCACAATGCAAATAAATATATATAATTTTGACAATGTGATTTTCTTTTTTTTTTTTTATATAATCTATCTCTCACTGGTAAAATTAACCTAGCCTAAAAATTCTAGACTGTTCATGTCTTTGACAGTGGGGAAACTTACAAAATCAGCAAGGGATCAAATACTTATTTCCTTCACTGTACCTCCTAACTTT
Source organism: Rhinoderma darwinii (assembly GCF_050947455.1). NCBI lineage: Eukaryota > Metazoa > Chordata > Amphibia > Anura > Rhinodermatidae > Rhinoderma > Rhinoderma darwinii. The sequence goes on along the minus strand of NC_134690.1, from coordinate 293,517,881 downwards.
CAAAGAATGGTAAGAGGGACAATGCATGCAGCGTGGCCACACAATATAATGCCCCCTTATAGCCCCCACACAGTACTTTTGCCCTCATAGTGCCCCCTACACCGTTTCGGTGACCCCCATACAGTATCATGCTCTCATAGTATTCTTACACATTGCACCTATAGTGCCTCCACACAGTACCATGCTCCCATAGTGTCTCCACACTGTATCATGCCCTCATAGTGCCCATACATAGTATCATGCTACCATAGTGCTCCCCAAACACTATCATTACCCCTTAGTGCCCCTGCCACAATATCATACTCCCATAGTACCCCACATATAGTATAATGTCCCCATAGTGTAGTCACATGGACCCGTTCCCACAACAAGTGGAAAAAAATCACTCTGCAAATCTCCCCCCTGTGCTGTGTGTGGCTCGGAGAGGGCAGGCCACTAGTACCTCACTGCATCGTGCCTGCTTGTGCGAAGCCGCTAACGGCAGGTGTCAGGAGGTAAAAGGTGGAGCATGGTCCCTTTTTCCACTATGATATTCAATTGTATCTGCGTACTGTTGACATAGATACAGTTAAAATCGGTTTATGGTGGCAGGCCTCCAGGGACTCCCGCAATCCAAGACTGCCCCGCTAAATACGTAGGTGTATGTATATGATGTATAACAAGTTACACTCTGTGATATTAATGTCATTACTTTGTACTTATTTTTAACGCTTGTTAGTATTGTTAAAAAACATATGCTTTTCATTTGATTGTGTTTTATGCAGCTGTTTCAGTTAGTTTACAAAGTATTACAACCAGATTCTCCCAAAATATTTTATATTGGTGGTCCATTCTTGAAGTTATGAGATGACCATGTCACATGATGAATAATATGTTTCAGTTACCAATTATAGTCCTGTTATTGCTCACATTCTACTAATAAGTTATTCATAGCTTATGTTACATGTATTGCACAGCAGACAACTAAAGCCCTACGTTTGATGATGATTTCAAGAATTTATTTGAGAATAACATGGATAATAAAAACCTCAATACAATATTATAAGAAATTCACGCTTTAGCAGGTAAAGATCTTTTTCAATTTGTAATGTTAATAATGTGCGTATTTATAGTGTTTCCAATAATGATTCTTACTATGGAGTGAACAATGTGTTCATCCAAGCAAACAATCGTGGAGATTTATAAAAACTAGTGCAGGTAAAAAAGAGCAGTTGTCCATAGCAACCAGTCAGATTTCAGCTCTATTTTTTTCAGAGGCCTTTTGACAAATAAAAGGGCTAACCTGATTGGTTGCCATGGGCAACTGCTCCAATTTTCCTTTGCACTAGCTTTGATAAATCTACCCCAATATTTTGTACCTGACACATGACAGTAAATTTACATTAATCCTGTCAGTTTAGAGAAGCAGTCCGGGAAAATACTTTGTTTGTTACATCACGTGACCTGCACTCAGACTAGCCGAATCTTACAGCGTCTGCTGTGCGGACTCGAAGTCAGTCTATCTATGCAAGCCTATGAGACTCATATCGAGGCATGTTTACACGGGACGGATTTGCTGTGACAAATTTCAGCAAATCTAATGCAGATACCGCAGGGACTTTTGGCCAGATTTGCTACTGCGGGCCACATATAAGGGAATAAAAATAAACGCATACTGACCTCCCCCTGGTCTTCCATAGCAGCGCTTCACTCCCAGGGCTGGTGTCTCTGTTGCCGGCCTCCTGGGATGACGTTTTCTTCCATATGACCGTTGCAGCCTATATTTATCCCAGGAGGCTGGCAGCACTGAGACCAGATGGGGGAGGAGTAAGGCATTGCTATAGGAACGCCATGGGAGGTGAGTATGGACTTTTAAAGTGAAGCTTCTTTTTTGCAATGTTTGCTGTGAATTCTCAGCTTTTCCGTACCAAAAATCGCAACACTTGCTATTTGGTGAGGAATTTGACATCTTTTCTTTTTAAAATATGATCCACTTTGCCGCTACTATAATATACTGCAAATTTTTGTTTCACAAATCTGGGCAGAAAATCTGCTGCAATAACGCCAAGTTTAAACGTAGCCTTAACAAAAACTGCATTGCAGAACCTCAGCGATTTTCTATAAAACACATGTAGTTTTTACCATGCGTTTTTCACATCAATTAAAAAAACACAGGAAAACCGCTACAAAACTGCAGTAGAAACATGTGGTTCTTTTAATAAAAACTAATTATAAAGTTTCACCAAACACTGATTGACCTTTTTATTATTTAAAAAAAAAAAATCCCTTTCAAAGGTGTACATAGTCTTTAAAGGGGTATTCCCATCTTAGACAATTAAGGCAATTCCAAAGTAAATAATCATATGCTTTTATGTCACTGTAATAACAGCTGTGTTTAGTAAAAACATTGGGGCAGATTTACTAATGCTGTCTAAGTTTTAGACATGTCAGTCAGAAAATGCGCCAAATTCAGCACAGTTGTGCATGTTGTTTCATAAATTTCGCGCTTCTTGCTTGATATGCTACACTCTTTTCTTTTCCTTTTACCACCCATCAGTTGACTAAGTTTACGACAGTTTTTTGGCATACGGTGTCGCATTTTAAGCGATGTCCCTTTCTACTAGACCACACCCATTCCCAGCTAAGATATGCCCTCTTGTCAAGCGTATCGATAAAAGTGTCTGAAACAGTTAATAAATGTGGCACACAGTCAGTGGAGGATTAAGTGAAATATGGGCCCTGGGCTGTTGACACAACATGGGCCCCTTCCTTCTCCCTTACATGCAATGCATCCCCCCCCCAACCGCCGTTTCCCTTGCGAGACGCCTAAACAACGCTTTTCTTCTTTGAACTTTTATTAAAACTTTAAAACAAACAATAATATTAATAATTTTTTTCAACTATAAACCATAGTATATGAACTTAGATGTGATCTATAACAGCTTGATCCGCTGTCACTGAACCCTTCAGTCCCACGGACCTAACGGATACAGGTTTTAGTGCTAGATACAGCTGCTTTGTATACAGGATACAGAACAGCTGTATCTCAAAAAGAAGTTTTTGGTGCTGTTTTTCTATTGACACAATGATAAACAGCTCCAAAAACGGCTCAAGAAGTGACGTGGTCCTTTTTTTTATGCACCGTTTTTTATAATGGTGGTGTAAATAAATGCCCCTTTTGAAAGAAACACAGTTTTTCCCATTGAATTTAATAGGCAGATGTTTGTAGCATTTAGTTATTGTTTTTTCAGGTGTGAACATACCCTAAGCCTATTATGTGTGATACTGTCTGCTGAAACAATGTATCCAATTCTATACAGTGGTGTAGCTATAGGAGCCTTAGTCTTATAGATATGCTATCTCCGATATGTATGCCAAAAAAAAATAAAATGTCTCGGGACTTCTGCCCCTGATTTTTTAAAACCCTACCAATGCCCCTGATGTCAGCTAGATGTCCCTGTGCAGGCGGCACAATTATATCACTGCATTGTTTCGCCTGCACCAGGCAGAAGATCCAGCAGCTTGTCATGGGATCAGAGTTAAATGAGTTTATTGCTTTTTTTAATGGAACTATTAATGGGGGGCCTAATCACTGTATGGGGGGGGGCTAATTATTATATGGGGGTGACTAACCACTATATGGGACAGCTAACCTCTATATGGGGAGCCCAACTACTATATGGGGGGCAACATTTTTTATGGGGGCTACTAACTACTATCTGGAGTAACCAACCGCTACATGGGGCACCCAAGATTTATATGGGGCTACTAACTACTATATGGGGGCACTTAACCACTAGATGGGGGGCCTAATTACTATATGGGGGCTGCTAATTACTATATGAGGGCACCTAATTACTATATTAAGGGCACCAAAGAGGATTAGTATTAGGTAGTGGTGCAAAGAGGGAAATAACTATTTTGTGGGGGAACTATTACTCTTTGGGTCACTATGGATGGAGAGTTTGTGTAGAGGTGGGAAATAAGTGGAGAGAATGCTGCAAAATCGAGGAACGAAAGATACCAATCTCTGCAAAGTCATCATGGCAGTCTGGGCCGGATAAAGAAGAAAAGAGAAAGTGATTGACTAGAACCAGAGAAGACATCACCTGTGAGTCACTGGATAAAACTGTACTGTACTCACTTATATGGTTTGCAGACCACAGGTGTACAGTCCTAGCCAAAAGTTTTGAGATTGACACAAAGTTTGGTTTTGACAAAGTTTGCTGCTTCAGTATTTTTAGGTTTTTTTTGTCAGATTTTTCTATGGTATACTGAAGTACAATTATAAGGATTTCATACTTTTTTAAACCTTTATTGATAAATACATGAAGTTTATGCAATATTTACTGTGTTGACCCTTCTTTTTCAAGACTTCTGTAATTCGCCCTGGCATGCTGGATATCAGCTTCTGAGACAAATTCTGACTCATGGCAACCCATTCTTGCCTGATCAGTGCTTGGAGTTTATCACAATTTCTGTGTTTTTGTTTGTCTCCCGCTTTTTGAGGATTGACCACAGGTTCTCAATGGAATTGAGATCTGGGAATTTTCCCTGCCATGGACCCAAAATGTAAATGTTTTGTTTGCCGAGCCACTTAGTTATCACTTTTGACTAGTGACATGGTTTCATATAGTTACATAGGTTGAAAAAAGACACAGGTCCATCAGGTTCAACCTTTATCAATAAATTTACCGTCATTCATTGCTTGATTAGTTATAAGCCTCAATGCCATTCATAAATAAATAGACATCTAGCCTTTTTTTAAAAGCTGACGTATATGCCATCACTACCACTTGGGGAAGGTCATTCCATAGCTTGACCACTCTAACTTAAAAGAACCCTTTCCAATATTGATGTCTGAAAGTCTTTCTTCCACATGCAATGGGTGTCCCCATGTCATTTGTAGAGTCCTTGGAAGGAACAGGTCATGTGCTACTTCTCTGTATTGACCACACATATACTTATACATATTAATAAGATCACCTCTAAGACGTCTTTTTTTCCAAGCTGAACAAGCCCGATTTTTCTAGCCTTTCATTGTAAGCGACACCTCCCATTCTATTTAATAATCTAGTTGACCGCCTTTGAGCCCTCTCCCGTTCACCTATAACCTTTTTACAATGTGGAGCCCAAAACTGAATTCCATATTCTAGATGTAGCCTTACAAGGGATTTATGGAGGGGTATATTACATTTGAATCACAGGTTTTTATCTCTCTTTTTATACACCCTAAAATCCTATTTGCTTTTGCAACTGCTGCCTGACATTGAGTGCTGATGCATAGCTTATTTGTTACCAGAATACCCAGGTCCTTCTCTTGTTCCGTTATCCCCTGTTTTTATTCCATTTAACGCATATGAATTAATGCTATTATTGCGTCCTAACTGCGTTACTTTATATTTATCAACGTTAAATTTTATCTGCTATGTTTTTGCTCATGCTGCCAGCATATTTAGGTCTTTCAGTAATATTTTATAGTCAAGTTGAGTTTTAGGTTTCCTACAAAGTCTTGTTAGAAAAATCATTGTTCATCACCAAATTGCTACTGGATCCTTGGGAGAAGTTGCTCTTGGAGGATGTTCAGATACCATTCTTTATTCATGGAAGTGTTCTTAGGCAAAATTGTGAGTGAGCCCACTTCCTTGGATGAAAAGCAACCCCACACATGAATGGTCTCAGGATGCTTTACTGTTGGCATGACACAGGACTCATGGTAGTGCTCACCTTTTCTACTCTGGTTAATCATTCCTCCAGATGTCCCAAACAGTCTGAAGGGGCTTCATTAGTGAAAATAACTTTACCTAGTCATCTGCAGTTCAATCCCTGTACTTCCTGCAGAATGTGAGTCTGTCCTTAATATTTTTCTTGGAGAGAAGTGGTTTCTTTGCTGCCCTTCTTGACACCAGTCCAGCCTCCAAAAGCCTTTGCCTCACTGTTCATGCAGATGCACTGACACCTAACTGCTGCCATTCCTGAGCAAGCTCTGCACTGGTGTTAAACAGATCCAGTAGCTAAATCCTCTTGAGGAGATGGTCCTGGCACTTGGTGGCCTGAAACCTTCTTCACAGCAATTGAACCTCTCTCCTTGAAGTTCTCGATGATCCGCTAAATGGTTGATTTAGGGTCAATCCTACAAGCAGCAATGTCCTTGCCTTTAAAGCCCTTTTGATGCAAAGCAATGATGACTGCACGTGTTTCATTGAAGGTAACCATGGTTAACAGAAGAAGACAATGATTTCAAGCACCATTCCCCTTTTTAAAGAAACCAGTCTGCTCTTATAATTCAATCAGCATGACAGAGTGATATCAACTGCCTTTTCCTCATTAACACTTTCTCCTGGGCAAACGAGAAGATCACTGAAATTATGTTAGCAGGTTATTTTGTGGCAGGGCTGAAATGCTGTGGAAATTGGGTTTTTGTGATTAAGTTAATTTTCATGGCAAGGAATGACTTTGCAATTAATTGCAATTGATCTGATCACTCTTCATAACAATCTAGAGTTAATGTAAATTGCCACTATAAAAACTGAAGCAGCAAACTTTGTGAAAACCAAAATTTCTGCCAGTCTCAAAATATTTGGCCAGGACTGTAGTACTGGTATCTACCACTATATGGTGACTGGATGGTGGCAATATTGGTTTTAGTATAGTGGTTATATTCAGTAACAGTACGGTGGCATTCTTTAGTTACTATTTAGTGATAATATGCGGTCATGATGTAGATGTATAATTCAGTAACAGTATGGTGTATTATTCAGTCACTATGTGGTGGTATTATGTGGTCCTAATGTGGAGCCATTATTCAGTAACAGTATGGTGGTATTATTTAGTCACCATGTAATAATAATATGTGGTCATCACGCGGAGGTATTATTGAGTAACAGTACTGTGGTATTATTCAGTCACTATGTGATGGCAATATGGGGTCATGGTGTAATGTTGGGGTAGGGAGACAGACAGGTGAGCCCTAATCTACCCGCCACTCAGTCCCTGCCTACTTGCACGGCCCGTCCTAGGCGACGGCGTACAACTGGGCGACGGTCCCTACGCTCAATAAGTGCATGACAGACAAACAGACAAGGGTACACAGAAGCTAAGGGAAATGGGGCAGTTGCCCACGGCAACACCGTGAGCAACAAGAGTAGTGAACGAGCCGAGTCAAACCAGGAGTGTACGAGGTACCGAACGCAGAGCAGGAGAGTAGTCAGTAAAGCCAGGGTCAATTTGAAGCAGAGGTCAATAGTACTAGCAGGAGCAGCAGAGCCAGGAAACCAGACAGAATCACAGGCAAAGAAAGAGCAGGAAATAAAGGTATAAATAGACCGAGGGCGGGAGCTAGCTTCGTCTGGCCAGGCTGTGATAGGTTCTCCCACTCCTCAGCCTACCAGCCTGAGTGGTAGCAGATCGAGTCACTCTATCAGACCTAGGAGCAGATGCAGACTGATTAACCACTGGCGTCGATACAGCAGCTGTGTCTGGCAGATCCTTTACAGTACCCCCCCTTTTATGAGGGGCCACTGGACCCTTCGTAGGTGAACCTGGCTTATTGGGGAACCGAAGATGGAACCTCCTGAGCAATACCCCAGCATGAACATCCCAGGCGGGTAGCCAAGTCCTCTCCTCAGGCCCGTATCCTCTCCAATGGAGCAGGTACTGGAGGGAGCCTTGGACCATCCTGCTATCCACAATCTTGGCCACCTCGAATTCTACCCCTTCAGGGGTGAGAACAGGGACCGGAGGTTTCCTCGAGGTAGCCAAGGATGGGGAGCAGCGTTTCAAGAGGGAGGCATGAAATACGTTGTGTGTTTGAAAAGACAGGGGTAACTCCAGCCGGAAGGAGACAGGGTTAAGGACCTCAATGACCTTGTACGGCCCTATATACCGGGAAGCAAATTTTTGGACGGAACTTTAAGAAACAAATTTTTTGAAGATAGCCACACCAGATCCCCGACCACAGACAAGGGGTTAGCAGAACGTCTTCTATCTGCCTGAGTCTTTTGTATGCTCTGGGATGCCTCTAGGTTCTTCTGAACCTGGGCCCAGACTGTGCACAGTTCCCGATGAACTACATCTACCTCGGGATTGTTGGAACCACCAGGTGAAATGGAGGAGAACCGTGGATTAAACCCAAAATTACAGAAAAAGGGGGAGACTCCTGACAAGTTACTAAGGTTTTCCACAGCGGACATTCTGTGCGAAAAACTGCACCGGAATTCTCTGTGGCGCACAGGGCAGATACGCTGCGTGCTCTTACGCAACGTATCTGCCCCGTGTGAACTCAGCCTAATAAAAAGGAGGCCCCAAAATACACACGGTGCTCCTTTAAGGCTGGGTTCACACGAGGTCATTACGTCCGTATGTACGATGCTAGGAGTCCCTGCCTCACTGCTGGACAACTATCCCGTACTGTAATCATGTTTTCTGTACAGGACAGTTATCCGGCAGCGAGGCAGGGACTCCTAGCATCGTACATAAGTATGATGCTAGGAGCCCGGCTCCCTGCACTGTGTTCGGTCTGGGACTTGCGGCCGAAATACGTCCGTCAATTACGGACGTAATGACCTCGTATGAACCCAGCCTAATTCTGAGGCCTGGGTTTCAGTCACAAAGCACACTAGGGTCGAATATGGGATATTAAGGAAAACGCAAGAATCTGGGAAATAAATATGGTGTTGTGTATCTCTTAGAGAAAATGTTTCCAAATCGTATATAAATTTTGGTTTGTTTCACAAATTAACACTGAATGTAACAACCAAATTTTACCACTAACATAAAATACAGTGTCATGAGAAACAATCCCAGAATCACTTGGATAAGTAAAAGCACTACAAAGTGAGACATGTCAGATTTGAATGTCCAAAACTGGCTGTGTCTCCAAGGGGTTAAAAAAGGTTTTCATCAAATAAACTTCATAAAACATGAAAAGTATATACTAATTAATCGTTACAAGCCCTAAATATATTTTAAAAATAAGTAAGGATGTATGAAAAAACACAAAAAAACCATGGCGGATTAGAATGTTTAGCGCAAACTGTTAAAAATGAATAATTCAAGTAATATGCTAATTTTTATGTGCCAAAGAATAATACAAAAAAAAAATACACCCAGAAATGCAGACCTCATACAGCAACATACCAGAGGTAGCTGAGGACTGGGGGCATCCCTGCACGAACGGGTAAGATCGATATCAGTATCGATCTCACACTTTTAACCCCTCAGATGCGGCGCTCAATAGCGAGCGCCGCATCTGAGTTGTTTTGGAGAGAGGGAGGGAGCTCCCTCTCATCCCACCGACACCTGGCGATAAGATCGCAGAGTGTCTGTCTTCTATGGCAGCCGGGGGGGCCTAATAAAGGCACCCAGGCCTCTGGCATGACCTAGCAGATGCCTGTCGGTTTTATACAGACAGGTATAATACACTGCAATACAGAAGTATTGCAGTGTATTATAAATGAAATTGGAAAATCGCATAGTGAAGTCCCCTAGTGGGACTAGTAAAAAAGTGTAATAAAAAGTAAAAAAAAAAAAGGAAAAACCCACTATTTCCCCTTACAAACTGCTTTATTATTAAAAAACAAAATAAAGTAAAAAAGTTACACATATTTGGTATTGCCGCGTCCGTAACGACCCCAACTATAAACTTATTACATTATTTAACCCGCACAGTGAATGTCGTAAAAAATAAAATAAAAAAACATGCAAAAATTTCTGTTTTCTTTGAATCCAGCCTTAAAAAAAACTGTGATAAAAGCGATCAAAAAGTCGCATGTACTCCAAAATGGTACCGATAAAAACTACATGTTGTCCCGCAAAAAAAAAGCCGTCATACAACTGCATCGGCGAAAAAACAAAAAAGTTATGGCTCTTCAAATATAGAGACACAAAAACAAATAATTTTGAAAAGATTTTTCACTGTGTAAAAGTAGTAAAACCTACAAAATCTATATAAATGTGGTATCATTGCAATCGTAACGACCCGTTTAATAAAGTTATTGTGTTATTTATACCACACGGTAAACGGTGTACATTTAGGACCCAAAAAAGTGTGGCGAAATTGCAGTTTTTTTTCTATTCCCCCCCAAAAAAAGTTAATAAAAGTTAATCAATAAATAATATATGTACCCCAAAATGGTGCTATTAAAAATTAAAACTTGTCCCACAGAAAACAAGACCTTATACAGCAATGTCGACGCAAAAATAAAAAAGTTATAGCTCTTTGAATGAGACGATGGAAAAACGTAAAAAAATGGCTTGGTCATTAACCCCTTAACGCTCAGCGAAGTAATATTCCGTCGCAAAATATTCTTTGGCAGGCACTGCATATATTCTGCCACATAGTCTGTTATAAGAGGGGGGTAAGGGAGGACACAGTATATCAATGTGACACGTTTCCTGAAAAACTAAGACTCTGTATGAAAGAGTGTTTTAAAATGTATCATACATCCCTTGATTTTTAACCCCTTAACGCTCCATGACCTACTATTAGGTCATGCTAACTGTAGCGTTCGCGCTCAGTGACCTAATAGTAGGTCATGGAGAAAACACGGCGCCGTTCGCGCGGGGCGCGTTCATGAGCTGTGATAGCTGCTGTTTCCGACAGCAGACTATCACTGCTCAATGTGCCGGGACCGATCGCGGAGCTCCCCCGCCGATTAACCCCTCAGAAGCCGCGTTCAATAGCGATCGCGGCTTCTTAGGGGTTAATCCGCCATCGCCGGCCTGCTACACGATAGCGGCCGGCGATGGTGACTATGGCAACCGGACACCAAACAATGGCGTCCGGCTATGCCATAGACGGAAGCCTAGTGGGTCCTGACAACGTCAGGACCCACTATGCTTGCTGTCAGTGAGTAGCTGACAGTTCTAATACACTTTTTCCCTTATCAGTCATTTATTATTAATAAAAATATATAAACAAACAAATAAACTATACATAATTGGTATTGCCGCGTCCGTAACGGCCTGAACTACAAAATTATTTTGTTATTTATCCCGCACGGTGAACGCCGTAAAAAAAAATATTAATAAACTGTACCACAATCACAATTGTTTGGTCACTTCACCTCCCAAAAAATGGAATAAAAAGAGATCAAAAAGTCGCATGTACCGAAAAATGGTAATGATTGAAACTACAGTTCGTTACGCAAAAAATAAGTCCTCGCACGGCTTTATTGATTGAAAAATAAAAACTTTATGGCGCTTAGAATAAGGTAACACCAAAAGTGAATGATTGTTTACAAAACGTATTTTATTGTGCAAACGCCATAAGACATAAAAAAAAACTATAAACATATGGTATCGCCGTAATCGTATTGCCCCGCAGAATAAAGTGAATATGTCATTTATAGCGCACGGTGAACGCTGTAAAAAAAAAAGTATACAAAAACAATAGTAGAATTGCTGTTTTTTAGTCACCACGCCACCTAAAAATGGAATAAAAACTGATCAAAAAGCCGCATGCACCCCATGAAAACTACAATGGATTCCACAAGGGGTCTAGTTTCCAAATTGGGGTCACTTTTGGGGGGTTTCCAATGTTTTGGCACCACAAGACCTCTTCAAACCGGACATGGTGCCTAATAAAAAAGAGGGCTCAAAATCCGCTAGGTGCTCCTTTGCTTCGGAGGCCGGTGCTTCAGTCCATTACCGCCCGAGGGCAACATGTGGGATATTTCTCTAAACTGCAGAATCTGGGCAATACGTATTAAGTTGCGTTTCTCTGATAAATCCTTTTGTGTTATAAAAAAAATGGTATAAAAAGAGTAAATTTCACCTCTACTTTGCTCTAAATTTCTGTGAAACACCTAAAGGGTTCATAAACTTTCTAAATGCTGTTGTGAATACTTTGAGGGCTCTAGTTTCTAAAATGGGGTGTTTGATAGGGGTTTCTAATATATGGGCCCCTCAAAGCAACTTCAGAAATGAACTGGAACCTAAAAAAATAAATAAATGAGGCAATACTTCGCTTCTTACATTATACTGATAATGAGCCGTGCCCACCCCGAGATGACCCCAGTTTTGACCGTTTGTATAAACGGAGACCCCTATTAGACCGTTTCAGTGCCCGGTTTTCCCAAGCATTCACCCCCGAGAAGTGTATTTCTATTGATGAGTCCCTGGTACATTTTAAAGGGAGGGTTCAATTCCGCCAGTACCTGCCAGGTAAGAGGGCAAGGTATGGCGTGAAGATGTATAAGCTGTGCGAGAGTGCATCGGGCTATACCTACAGATTTAGGATATATGAAGGAAAGGCCACCCCCAAACCAGACTGCATCCTGGACTACAATAGGTACATGGGAGGGATGGACTTGTCAAATCAAGTCCTGAAGCCCTACAGCGCCATGCGGTGTGGTATGAGAAGCTGGCCGGGCACATCATACAGATGGCTTTGTACAATGCGTACGTGCTACGTCGATGTGCAGGCCAGAGGGGAACTTTCCTGGAATTTAATCTAATCTTTAGGGACCAGGAAGGGGGGGCACCCAGTACTTCTGGAAGCGGGGCCACACGCATCGTACCAGGGCAACACTTTCCAGGAGAAGTTCCCCAAACCGGTGGAAAGGGAAAGAGTCAAAAGAGGTGCAGAGTCTGCTATAAGAGGGGGATAAGGAAGAACACAATATAACAATGTGACACGTGTCCCGAAAAACCAGGGCTCTGTATAAAAGATTGTTTTAAAATGTATCATATATCCCTTGATTTTTAATTTACCCTGATGCACTCCGCACAGCTTACCCCCCTCCTCTTTCCCTTCTGAGCCCTGCCGTATGCCCAGGCAGCTGATAACAGCCACATCTAGGGTATTGCCGTACCCAGGAGAACCCACATTACAATTTAAGGGGTGTATATCTCCGGTGGCGCATGCTGGGCACACTATATTGGACACTGAAATGGCATATATATATATTAAATTGCAAATCTCACACTGCACCATCTGCTGCGCATTACCTTTTACACAGTACCTGTGGGGTCAAAATGCTCACTACACCTCTAGATGAATGTCTTAAGGGGTGTAGTTTTTAAAATGGGGTCACTTCTCGGGGGTTTCAACTCTACTGGTACCTCAGGGGCTTCTGCATACATGACTTAGCACCAGAAAAGCTCCAGTAGGCCAAATGGTGGTCCTTTCCTTCTGAGCCCTCCCATGGGCCCAAACGGCAGTTTATCACCACAAATGGGGTATTGCCGCACTAAGGACAAATTGGGCAACAAAATGGGGTATGTTGTTCCCTGTGAAAATAAGAAATTTTGATCAAAAATGACATCTTATTGGAAAAAATATAATTTTTTTCAGTTCACAGCCCAATTCAAATAGGTGCTGTGAAAAAACTGTGCGGTCAAAATGATAACAAAAACCATAAATGAATTCCTTGAGGGGTGTAGTTTCCAAAATGGGGTCACTTCTGGTGGGTTTCCATTGTTTTGATACCTCTGGGCCTCTGCAAATGCGACATGGCACCCGAAAACCAATCCAGCAAAATCTGGACTCCAACAAACACATAGCACTCCTTTCCTTCTGAGCCCTCCCATGGGCCCAAACGGCAGTTTATCACCACAAATGGGGTATTGCCGCACTAAGGACAAATTGGGCAACAAAATGGGGTATTTTGTTCCCTGTGAAAATAAGAAATTTTGATAAAAAATGACATCTTATTGGAAAAAATATCATTTTTTTCATTTCACAGCCCAATTCAAATAGGTGCTGTGAAAAAACTGTGCGGTCAAAATGATAACAAAAACCATAAATGAATTCCTTGAGGGGTGTAATTTCCAAAATGGGGTCACTTCTGGTGGATTTCCATTGTTTTGATACCTCAACACCTCTTCAAACCTGGCATGCTGCCTAAAATATATTCTAATAAAAAAGAGGCCTCAAAATGCACTAGGTGCTTCTTTGCTTCTGGGGCTTGTGTTTTAGTCCACGAGCGCACTAGAGGCACATGTGGGACATTTCTAAAAACTGAAGAATCTGGACAATACATATTTAGTAGTATTTCTCTGGTAAAACCTTCTCTGTTACTAAAAAAAAATTGAATAAAATTGAAATTCGGCAGAAAAAATGAAATTTGCAAATTTCATTTCCACTTTGCTTTAATTCCTGTGAAATGCCTGAAGGGTTAAAAAACTTTCTATATGCTGTTTTGAATACTTTGAGGGGTCTAGTTTTTAAAATGGGGTGTTTTATGGGGGTTTCTAATACATAGGCCCCTCAAATCCACTTCAGAACTGAACTGGCACCTTCAAAAAAAGGCTTTAGAAATTTTCTTAAGAATATGAGAAATTGCTGTTTATGTTCTAAGCCTTGTAACGTCCAAGAAAAATAAAATAATGTTCAAAAAACGATGCCAATCTAAAGTAGACATATGGGAAATGTGAACTAGTAACTATTTTGGGTGGTATAACCGTCTGTTTTTCAAGCAGATGCATTTAAATTCTGAAAAATGCTATTTTTTGTAAATTTTCTCTAAATTTTGCAATTTTTCACAAATAAAGACTGAATATATAGATCAAATTTTACCACGAACATGAAGCCCAAAGTGTCACTAGAAAACAATCTCAGAATCGCTTGGATAGGTTTAAGCATTCCGACGTTATTACCACATAAAGTGAAATATGTCAGATTTGAAAAATGGGCTCTGAGCCTTAAGGCCCAAACTAGGCTGCGTCCTTAAGGGGTTAATCTACCCCAGTTTTACTTACCCTGATGCACTCCGCACAGCTTATCCCCCCTCGTCTTTCCCTTCTGAGCCCTGCTGTGTACCCAGGCAGCTGATAACAGCCACATGTAGGGTATTGCCATACCCGTTAGAACCCACATTACAGTTTATGGGGTGTATGTCTCCGGTCAAAATGCTCACTACACCTCTAGATGAATGCCTTAAGGGGTGTAGTTTTAAAATGGGGTCACTTCTCAGGGGTTTCAACTGTACTGGTACCTCAGGGGCTTCTGCATACATGACTTTGCATGAGGAAAATCCCCAGTGGGCCAAATGGTGGTCCTTTCCTTCTGAGCCCTCGCATGGGCCCAAACAGCAGTTTGTGCTGTCAAAATGGTAATAACAACCATAAATCAATTCCCTGAGGGGTCTAGTTTCCTAAATGGGGTCACTTCTAGTGGGTTTCCATTGCTTTGATACCTCTGGGGCTCTGCAAATGTGACATGGCACGCGAAAACCAATGCAGCAAAATCTGGACTCCAAAGAACAAATAGCGCTCATTTTCTTCTAAGCCCTCCCATGGGCCCAAACGGCTGTTTATCACCACAAATGTGGTATTGCTGCACTCAGGACAAAGTGGGCAACAAAATGGAGTATTTTATTTCTTGTGAAAATAAGAAATTTTTAGCTAAAACAACATATTATTGGAAAAAAATTTTTTTTTTAAATTCCCAGCCCAATTCAAATAAGTTCTGTGAAGAAACTATGGGGTCTAAATGGTCACATTACACATAAATGAATTCCTTGAGGGGTGTAGTTTCCAAAATGGGGTCACTTCTGGTGGGTTTCCATTGCTTTGATACCTCTGGGGCTCTGCAAATGCAACATGGCACCCAAAAACCAATCCAGCAAAATCTGCACTCCAAAGAACACACAGTGCTCCTTCCCTTCTGAGGCCTCCCATGGGCCCAAACAGCAGTTTATGGCCACAAATGGGGTATTGATGCATTCAGGAGAAATTGGGCAACAAAATGGGGTATTTTGTTCCCTGTGAAAATAAGAAATTTTGATGAAAAATGACATTTTATTGGAAAAAATTTCATTTTTTAAATTTCACAGCCCAATTCAAATACGTGCCGTGTAAAAACTGTGGGGTCAAAATAGTAACAACAATCATAAATTAATTCCTTGAGGGGTGTAGTTTCCGAAATGAGGTAACTTTTGGGGGATTCCTACTGTTTTGGCACATCAACACCTCTTCAAACCTGGCATGCTGCCTAAAATATATTTTAATAAAAAAGAGGCCTCAAAATCCACTAGGTGCTTCTTTGCTTCTGGGGCTTGTGTTTTAGTCCACGAGCGCACTAGAGACACATGTGGGACATTTCTAAAAACTGCAGAATCTGAACAATACATATTTAGTAGTGTTTCTCTGGTAATATCTTCTGTGTTACAGAAAAAAATGAATAAAATTGAAATTCAGCAAGAAAAATGAAATTTGCAAATTTCACCTCCACTTTGCTTTAATTCCTGTGAAATGCCTAAAGGGTTAAATAAACTTTCTAAATGCTGTTTTGAATACTTTAAGGGGTTTAGTTTTTAAAATGGGGTGTTTTATGGGGGCTTCGAATACATAGGCCCCTTAAAGCCACTTTGGAACCGAAGAGGTACCTTAAAAAAAAGGCTTTTGGAATTTTCTTAAAAATATGAGAAATTGCTGTTTATGTTCTAAGCCTTGTAACGTCCAAGAAAAATAAAAGAATGTTCAAAAAACGATGCCAATCTAAAGTAGACATATGGGAAATGTGAACTAGTAACTATTTTGGGTGGTGTAAACATCTGTTTTACAAGCAGATGCATTTAAATTCTGAAAAATGCTATTTTTTATACATTTTCTCTAAATTTTGCAATTTTTCACCAATAAACACTGAATATATCGTCCAAATTTCACCACTAACATAAAGCCCAATGTCTCACGAGAAAACACTCTCAGAATCGCTTGGATAGGTTTAAGCATTCCGACGTTATTACCACATAAATTGAAATATGTCAGATTTGAAAAATGGGCTCTGAGCCTTAAGGCCCAAACTAGGCTGCGTCCTTAAGGGGTTAGGTCTAAAATAGGCTTGTCATTAAGGGGTTAAATCCAAAATTAAGTAAATTTTTTATCTTAATGCTTTAAGTTAGTTCCTGTAGTAATGCATGAAAAAAAATGACATGCTAGTTTACCAGGGTCAAAAATCTGAAACATCTTTCTTGAGAAAATAACTAATTTTAAGGAGCACTTGTACATGGAGCAGCTGTGAGTTACGCACAGAGGAGTCCGATTATGAAAATTTGTGCCAGTGCAAACAGTTTTCTAGATGCAATGAATGAGGGACATTGTAGCAATGAAGGCAATGCAAAAAAAGCATAAAGCAAAAGCTAGACATGGTATATACTGTTGTCAATCATGTATCACTAGCACGCTATGGGCTCTTAAAATTTTATTTATAATCAACCTTAACAACCAACAACGGTACCTTGTTTACTCAGATGGCAAACATTACAATCTGCTTACAGAGTTAAAGGAAAAAGGTACCAGATGGGCTGTTCTTAAATGTACTATACAATTCCAATAAGCAAAAAAAACACATATACTCTATAAGCTTTTGAGTGTCTTGAGCCAATTATACATTTAGTTATTTGTATATATATATATATATATAACATAACAGCGGCGATTCACATCCATTTAGCCAAAAGCAACAGCGATGTTTGGCCAAGTTTACATTCAGAGGCTATATGGAACAGATGACAGATCATTTTTTATGCACTACATGGACTCAGCGGCCCTGTTTCATGAGGTTGTATGGCCTGTGTGGCCTACCACTTCGCAACTGAGCTGTTGTTTTTTCGAGATATTTGAGTTTTACAATAACGGCACCTAATTTGTTATATCAGGACAGAAATTCAATAAACCGCTATGTTGGCCAGCCATGTGCCTTGTAGAAAGCCACTGATACATAACATATGTACTGACACATGGTGGGATGGATTTATTCATATGGCTTTTGCTAAATTCTGACCGTACTATTTTCATGATGACGCAGAGGTCAAGATTTGTCAGACCAGGGAACCTTTTTCTAATCTTCGACTTCCCACTTTTAGTAATGGCATAGCCACTGTAGCCTTAGTTTCCTTTACTCAGCGAGCGCGTAGTGTTTTCCTGTTGTAGCCCATTAAGTTGAATGTACAACATGTTGCACATTTAGACCCATCCCCACATTATCATGAACAAATAGTTTAGCTGAGCGCTTCATCTACAGTGCCCCTCATCCAATTTCTTCTATTTTTTGCTAATTTGTCACACTTAACCCTTTAAGGACGCAGCCTAGTTTTGGCCTTGGGAGGCTCTGTCACCAGAATAAAAATGCTCTATATCATACATCAGTTTATCGGCGCTGGAATGTAGTTACTAGCAATGTGTTTTTATTTTAAAAACAATGTTTTTTAACAAAGTTGTGGCGTTTAGAACATTTATGCAAATGAGGTCCTTAATGACCAACTGGGCGTTTTTTAATTTTCAACCAAGTGGGCGTATGACAAAGAGGTGTATGACGCTGGCCAATCCGCATCATACACCTCTCTGTACACCCAAGCTAGATTCACTGAGCAGCGTGGTCTCGCGCTGTGACGTCACTTCCGCCCACAGGTCCTTCATCCCTGCGTCTGAAGACAACATCTTTCGTCTCCCTCCAGGCTGCTGCTGCTGCTGCTACTACCGATCTGACGACTGGGACTTCTCATCGGCCTGGAGGGAGACGAAAGATGTTGTCTTCAGACACAGGGATGAAGGACCTGTGGGCAGAAGTGACGTCACAGCGCGGTCTCGCGAGACTGCGCTGCTCAGTGAATCTAGCTTGGGTGTAAGGCAGAGAGGTGTATGATGCGTATTGGCCAGCGTCATACGCCTCTTTGTCATACGCCCACTTGGTTGAAAATTAAAAAGCGCCCAGTTGGGCATTAAGGACCTCATTTGCATATATGTTCTAAACGCCATAACTTTGTTAAAAAACATCGTTTTTAAAATAAAATCACATTGCTAGTAACTACATTCCAGCGCCGATAAACTGATTTGGTAGATAGGGCATTTTTATTCTGGTGACAAAGCCTCTTTAAGGCTTAGAGCCGATTTTTCAAATCTGACGTGTAATATCCGTGGCTGCGGGCTGTCAGCTCCAATCCCCTCCTGACAGCCGCAGCCACGTGTCGGCAAGCGCTGGCCCCAGCCTCCTTCTCAGGAGACGCCAGCGCTCGCTTCCACTCAGCTCAGCCAGATCCTGTAGGGTGCGCGCGCACGCTCATGCCCGCTCTTAAAGGGGCAGCGCGCGTACCGGACTTCTTGATGAACTTTGACCCGTGAGTACTCTGGACTATAAGAGGGGTCCAGCACCCTGCTTCTATGCCTGAGCGTTGTTGATGTTTCCTAGTTTGTCTATGTGATGGCCTCCTAGTGTGTTTCCTGTTCCTGTACTTGTTCCAGTTCCTGTTTCCTGTACCTGATCCAGTTCTTGTTCCTTGCATTCCATACCATCCTGGTCGAGCACTGTGCTGTGCCAAAGTTGTTTCGTGCTGTATTCCATGTCTGACCTGCTTCATCTCGCCTAACGTCTACCTGCTGCCTAGTCCTAGCCGAGCCTGCCCTGCTGCTATCTGAGCTGCCACAGGTACCTATACAAACTATAGACATTCACCTGCGCCCTGTTGGCCAGCTGCCTTACCGCCAAGGCGGTACGGCTCAGTGGGTCCACAGACCCTTCATGACAACATGTTTCACTTTATGTGGTAATAACTTCGGAATGCTTAAACCTATCCATGCCTTTCTGAGACTGTTTTCTCGTGAGACATTGGGCTTTATGTTAGTGGTAAAATTTGGGCGATATATTCAGTGTTTACTTGTGAAAAAATAGCAAAATTTAGAGATAAAATTTGAAAAAAATAGAATTTTCTGAATTTTAATGCATCTGCTTGTAAGACAGAGGGTTATACTATCCAAAATAGTTACTAGTTCACATTTCCCATATGTCTACTATATGTTGGCATCATTTTTTGAACATTATTTTCTTTTTCTAGGATGTTACAAGGCTTAGAACATAAGCAGCAATTTCTCATATTTTGAATAAAATTTCAAAAGCCTCTTTTTTTTTAGCTACCAGTTCAGTTTTGAAGTAGCTTTGAGGGGCCTATATATTAGAAACTCCCATCTAATGAGCCATTTTAGAAACAAGACCCCTCAAAGTATTCAAAACATAATTTAGAAAGTTTATTAACCCTTTAGGCGTTTCACAGGAATTTAAATCAAGGTGGATGTGAAATTTTACAATTTAATTTTTTTAGTATACCTACATGAAGAACACCACGAAAAATATTCCCTAGATACATTTATTGCAGTCAACAATCTGACTTATTGCGTAATAGCTTATGGGGAATGAAGCATGGTAATAACGGTGAACCCGCTGATTAATAGCAAAAACCTAAAGTTCGGAGTCTGACACACCAAAATAATTTAAAACAAAGATTTCTTTATTAAATACATCTTAAAAACAACATAAATAAAATAGAGATGATTTCCACAGTGTAGAAAGACAACCAGATAAATTGTATATAGTATATCCAAATATATGGGTAATGGGTGACACTGTTCAAATATAGGATTATATCAACGGTATATTACAATTTATATAATGTACATATACTGATACATATATCAGTAGCACAAACTAGTCAGCAACAAGACAAATTATTTATATATTTATTCACATTTAAAGTATGATTAGAGTAAATATAAGTTAATGAGTGTACACCAGTATACATACCCCTGATTAAAGCCAATTAGAAAAATCAATATTAGTACTATACATGAACCAAATACATGGCTCAGTTTGACCTCGTACAAAATCCACAAAGCAGTCAGGGCAGTGGCTGTGTTGTCAGCCATAGGTGCAGACACTCAATGAAGAATAAGTTTAATCTAATGAAAATCATTTGCTGAACAAAGTGCATAGCTGAAAACCAAGTTCATACCCATTAGAACAGGTCACCGTCTCTGGCGTCAACCCCGACGCGCGTTTCGGCCCGGAAGCCTTCGTCTGGTGGTGACCCCCAGACGAAGGCTTCCGGGCCGAAACGCGTGTCGGGGTTGACGCCAGAGACGGTGACCTGTTCTAATGGGTATGAACTTGGTTTTCAGCTATGCACTTTGTTCAGCAAATGATTTTCATTAGATTAAACTTATTCTTCATTGAGTGTCTGCACCTATGGCTGACAACACAGCCACTGCCCTGACTGCTTTGTGGATTTTGTACGAGGTCAAACTGAGCCATGTATTTGGTTCATGTATAGTACTAATATTGATTTTTCTAATTGCCTTTAATCAGGGGTATGTATACTGGTGTACACTCATTAACTTATATTTACTCAAATCATACTTTAAATGTGAATAAATATATAAATAATTTGTCTTGTTGCTGACTAGTTTGTGCTACTGATATATGTATCAGTATATGTACATTATATAAATTGTAATATACCGTTGATATAATCCTATATTTGAACAGTGTCACCCATTACCTGTTAGGGATCTGCCAGGTACTACGTCTAGGTATACTCCTGGGATTAATCAATCCACACCTGAGGCCAGACCTCTTAGACTGACACCGGCTCCCACCAACCAGGGTGGCAGGCTCAGGAGTGGGAGAGCCTATCGCGGCCTGGTCAGTCGGAGTTAGCTCCGCCCCCTGTCCATTATTACCTGCCGTGTTCTCTTCCTCAGTGCTTGTAATTCTTCTGGATTCCTGGCCCCACTGCTGCTTGCTCCAGCCTGCTTCTGCCGTGCTTCTGCCTTGCTGCAGTTCCGCTTAACCTGCTTCGCTTTGCCCCTGGCTTGCTTCCTTCTCCGTGCTCACGTTGGTATACTCCACTTCATCCTGGTCCTGACTACTCATTCACCGCTCCGTTTCCTCGCGGCATTCCGTGGGCTACTGCCCCTTCCCTTGCGTGTTCCCTGTTTGTTCTCCCATGCACTTAGACAGCGTAGGGACCGCCGCCCAGTTGTACCCCGTTGCCTAGGGCGGGTCGTTGCAAGTAGGCAGGGACAGGGCGGTGGGTAGATTAGGGCTCACTTTCCCTTCACCTCCTCCCTGCCATTACATAATTACAAGCCCATACCTAGTCTACCATTTCTCCTACGCTGACGCTAACATGGACCCCCTTGAGACCCTGACCCAGCAGATGCAGGGCCTCTCCCTACAGGTCCAGGCCCTGGCCCAGAGGGTCAACCAGGGTGACGCTGCTTTAGTAGTACCCCTCACCTCACCTCTAGAACCCGACCTCAAGTTACCTGACCGGTTCTCAGGGGACCGTAAGACGTTTCTCTCCTTCCGGGAGAGTTGCAGACTGTATTTCCACCTAAAGCCCCACTCCTCAGGTTCCGAGAACCAGCGGGTGGGTATCATCATATCCCGACTCCAGGAAGGGCCCCAAGAGTGGGCCTTCTCCTTGGCTCCTGACGCCCCTGAACTTTCCTCTGTTGATCGTTTTTTCTCTGCCCTCTGACTCATTTACGACGAGACTGACAGGACTGCTTTAGCCGTGAGTCAGCTGGTGACCTTACGTCAGGGTAGGAGACCGGTTGAGGAATACTGTTCTGATTTTAGAAAGTGGTGCGTAGCTTCTCGGTGGAACGACCCGGCCCTAAGGTGCCAGTTTAGGTTAGGATTATCTGAGGCCCTGAAGGATCTGCTGGTTAGCTACCCCTCTTCTGACTCCCTTGACCAGGTTATGGCCCTAGCAGTACGACTTGACCGACGTCTCAGGGAACGTCAGCTTGAACGTTTCAATGTGCTCCCCTCTGACTTTTCTGCGATCCCCCCCGAGGTCCCGTCTCCTCGCCCCTCCACGGAGGACTCGGAGGTACCTATGCAACTCGGGGCCTCCATGTCCCCTCGACAACGTAGGGAGTTTCGCAGAATGAATGGTCTCTGCTTCTACTGTGGGGACGACAAGCATCTATTGAACACCTGTCCCAGGCGCAAGAATAAAAAGCCGGAAAACTTCCGCGCCTAAGTGATCATCGGGGAGGTCACTTGGGCACACAGGTATTTCCCGTTAATGTGAAACGCAATAAAATTTTGCTTCCCTTTCAGGTCTCGTTTGCTGGCCGGTCTGCCATGAGCAGTGCTTTCGTGGATTCTGGCTCATCTGCTAATATCATGTCTGTGGAATTTGCTATGTCTCTAAAAATGCCTTTTATTGATTTACCTTATCCTATGCCTGTAGTAGGTATCGACTCCACTCCCCTTGCTAATGGTTATTTTACTCAGCATACTCCTGTTTTTGAACTCCTGGTTGGCTCCATGCATTTGGAGCAGTGCTCTGTACTGGTGATGCAGGGATTATCTTCTGATCTGGTATTAGGTCTTCCCTGGTTGCAGTTGCATAATCCCACGTTTGATTGGAATACTGGGGATCTCACCAAATGGGGTAGTGAATGTCTGATGTCATGTCTTTCTGTTAACTCTATTTCTCCCCGGGAGGAGATAAACACGCTTCCTGAGTTTGTTCAGGACTTCGCCGATGTGTTTTCTAAGGAGGCCTCCGGTGTGTTGCCCCCCCCATAGAGATTACGATTGCGCCATCGATTTGGTGCCTGGTGCCAAGCTTCCTAAGGGTAGGATATTTAATCTTTCATGTCCTGAACGTGAAGCTATGAGGGTGTATATCCAAGAATGCCTGACCAAGGGTTTCATTCGCCCCTCGACTTCTCCTGTAGGTGCTGGCTTCTTCTTCGTGGGGAAGAAGGATGGTGGTCTTAGGCCGTGCATTGATTATCGTAACTTGAATAAGGTCACCGTAAGGAACCAGTACCCACTTCCTTTGATTCCGGATCTTTTTAATCAGGTTCAGGGAGCCCAATGGTTTTCTAAGTTCGATCTACGGGGGGCATATAACCTTATCCGCATCAAAGAGGGGGATGAGTGGAAAACTGCATTCAACACACCCAAGGGTCATTTCGAATACCTGGTCATGCCCTTTGGGTTGTGTAATGCCCCTGCTGTCTTCCAGAATTTTATTAATGAAATCCTGAGAGATTACCTGGGTAATTTTCTTGTTGTGTACCTTGATGACATACTGGTGTTTTCCAAGGACTGGTCCTCCCACGTGGAGCATGTCAGGAAGGTGCCCCAGGTCCTTCGGGAGAATAATCTGTTTGCTAAGACTGAAAAATGTGTCTTTGGGGTACAGGAGATACCATTTTTGGGTCAAATCCTCACTCCTCATGAATTCCGCATGGACCCTGCCAAGGTTCAGGCTGTGGCGGAATGGGTCCAACCTGCCTCCCTTAAGGCGTTACAGTGTTTTTTAGGGTTCGCCAACTATTACAGGAGATTTATTGCCAACTTCTCGGTCGTCGCTAAGCCTCTTACGGACCTTACTCGCAAGGGTGCTGATGTCCTCCATTGGCCCCCTGAGGCCGTCCAGGCCTTTGAGACCCTCAAGAAGTGCTTTATCTCGGCCCCCGTGCTGATTCAGCCCAACCAAGAGGAGCCATTTATTGTGGAGGTTGACGCATCCGAGGTGGGACTGGGGGCCGTCTTGTCCCAGGGTACCAGCTCCCTCACCCATCTCCGCCCCTGTGCTTACTTCTCTAGGAAGTTTTCGCCCACGGAGAGTAACTATGATATTGGCAACCGCGAACTTCTAGCCATTAAATGGGCTTTTGAAGAGTGGCGGCACTTCCTGGAGGGGGCCAGACACCAGGTAACGGTCCTTACTGATCACAAGAATCTGGTTTTCCTAGACAAGCTCGGTGGGCACTATTCTTTACCAGATTTAATTTCTTGGTTACCTATAGGGCTGGGTCCAAGAATATTAAGGCTGATGCTCTGTCACGTAGTTTCATGGCCAATCCTCCTTCCGAGAAGGATCCTGCTTGTATTTTACCCCCTGGTATAATCGTTTCTGCCACGGATTCTGATTTAGCTTCTGATATCGCGGCTGATCAGGGTTCAGCTCCCGGGAACGTCCCTGGGGACAAACTGTTTGTTCCCCTGCAATACCGGCTAAGGGTACTCAGGGAAAACCATGACTCCGCTCTATCTGGTCATCCTGGCATCTTGGGCACCAAACACCTCATTACCAGAAACTATTGGTGGCCTGGGTTGCCTAAAGACGTTAGGGCTTACGTCGCCGCTTGTGAGGTTTGCGCTAGGTCCAAAACCCCTAGGTCCCGACCTGTGGGCCTACTACGTTCCTTGCCCATTCCCCAGAGACCTTGGACCCATATCTCCATGGATTTTATCACCAATTTGCCCCCATCTCAGGGCAAGTCGGTGGTGTGGGTGGTAGTAGACTGCTTCAGCAAGATGTGCCACTTTGTGCCCCTTAAGAAGCTACCTAACGCCAAGACGTTAGCTTCTTTGTTTGTGAAACACATCCTGCGTCTCCATGGGGCCCCAGTCAATATCGTTTCTTACAGAGGGGTACAATTTGTTTCCTTATTTTGGAGAGCTTTTTGTATAAAGTTGGAGATTGATCTGTCCTTCTCCTCCGCCTTCCATCCCGAAACTAATGGCCAAACGGAAAGGACTAACCAATCCCTGGAACAATATTTAAGGTGTTTCATCTCTGACTGTCAATTCGATTGGGTCTCATTCCTTCCCCTTGCTGAATTTTCCCTGAATAACCGGGTCAGTAACTCGTCAGGGGTCTCCCCGTTTTTCTGTAATTTCGGGTTTAACCCAAGGTTCTCCTCCGTTTCCCCTGGTTGTTCCAATAATCCTGAGGTAGAGGATGTTCATCGGGAACTGTGCACAGTCTGGGCCCAGGTTCAGAAGAACCTAGAGGCGTCCCAGAGCGCACAAAAGATTCAGGCTGATAGTAGACGTTCTGCTAACCCCCGGTTTGTCGTCGGGGATTTGGTCTGGTTGTCGTCCAGGAACTTGCGCCTTAAGGTCCCGTCCAGGAAGTTTGCTCCCCGATTTATTGGACCTTATAAGATCATTGAAGTCCTCAACCCTGTATCCTTCCGTCTGGAGCTGCCCCCATCCTTTTGCATACATGACGTCTTCCATGCCTCCCTCCTTAAACGCTGCTCCCCGTCCTGGTCCCCCTCGAGGAAACCTCCTGTTCCCGTTCTCACCCCTGAGGGGGTGGAATTCGAGGTGGCCAAGATTATGGACAGTAGGATGGTCCAGGGCTCCCTCCAGTACCTGGTCCATTGGAGAGGATACGGGCCGGAAGAGAGGACTTGGGTACCTGCTCGTGATGTTCACGCTGGGATATTGATCAGGAGGTTCCACCTTCTCTTCCCTACTAAACCGGGTCCTCTTAGTAAGGGTCCGGTGGCCCCTCATAAACGGGGGAGTACTGTTAGGGATCTGCCAGGTACTACGTCTAGGTATACTCCTGGGATTAATCAATCCACACCTGAGGCCAGACCTCTTAGACTGACACCGGCTCCCACCAACCAGTGTGGCAGGCTCAGGAGTGAGAGAGCCTATCGCGGCCTGGTCAGTCGGAGTTAGCTCCGCCCCCTGTCCATTATTACCTGCCGTGTTCTCTTCCTCAGTGCTTGTAATTCTTCTGGATTCCTGGCCCCACTGCTGCTTGCTCCAGCCTGCTTCTGCCGTGCTTCTGCCTTGCTGCAGTTCCGCTTAACCTGCTTCGCTTTGCCCCTGGCTTGCTTCCTTCTCCGTGCTCACGTTGGTATACTCCACTTCATCCTGGTCCTGACTACTCATTCACCGCTCCGTTTCCTCGTGGCGTTCCGTGGGCTACTGCCCCTTCCCTTGCGTGTTCCCTGTTTGTTCTCCCGTGCACTTAGACAGCGTAGGGACCGCCGCCCAGTTGTACCCCGTCGCCTAGGGCGGGTCGTTGCAAGTAGGCAGGGACAGGGCGGTGGGTAGATTAGGGCTCACTTTCCCTTCACCTCCTCCCTGCCATTACATTACCCATATATTTGGATATACTATATACAATTTATCGGGTTGTCTTTCTACACTGTGGAAATCATCTCTGTTTTATTTATGTTGTTTTTAAGATGTATTTAATAAAGAAATCTTTGTTTTAAATTATTTTGGTGTGTCAGACTCCGAACTTTAGGTTTTTGTTTTTGTAATTTTATTTTTTTGTCAGAAAATCCTTTTTATTATTTTTTTTCTGTAAAACAGAAGGTTTTAACAGCGAAACGCAACTCAATATTTATTGCCCAGATTCTTCAGTTTTGAGAAATATCCCACATGTGGCCCTAGTGTGCTAATGGACTGAAGCACAGGCCTCCGAACAAAGGAGCACCTAGAAGATTTTGAGGCCTCCTTTTTATTAAGCACCATGTCCGGTTTGAAGAGGTCTTTTGGTGCCAAAACAGTGGAAACCCCTCAAAGTGACCCTATTTGGGAAACTACATCCCTCAAAGAACTTGTCGAGGGGTATAGTGGGCATTTAGACCCCACAGGTTTTTTGCTGCATTTTGTGGAATTAGGCTGTGCAATTGAAAATCCCATTTTTCTGATAAAAGGTTCGAATTTTTATTTTTGACAAGGAATAAAGAGAAAAAGCACCCCAATATTTGTAAATCAATTTCTCCCAATTTTGGCAATACCCCATATGTGGTCATAAACTGCTGGTTGGACAAACGGCAGGGCTCAGAATGGTAGGAGCACTAATTGGCATGTAGATTTTGCTGGATTGGTTTCTGGGCACCATGCCACATTTGCAGAGCTTCTGAAGTACCAGTACAGGCGAAACCCCTTAAAAGTGACCGCATTTTGGAAACTAAACCCCTTGAGGAATTCATTGTAGTTTTCATGGGGTGCATGCGACTTTTTGATCAGTTTTTATTTTATTTTTAAGATCCGTGGTGACTAAAAAACAGCAATTCTAAATTCTACTATGGTTTTTTATTCTATTTTTTTTTACAGAGTTCACGGTGCGCTATAAATGACATATTCACTTTATTCTGCGGGGCGATACGATTACGGCGATGTTTATAGTTTTTTTTATATCTTATGGCGTTTGCACAATAAAATACTTTTTTTTAAAAAATACTTTACTTTTTGTGTTGCCTTATTCTAAGAGCCATAACTTTTTTATTTTTTATCTTTCCATCAATAAAGCGGTGTGCGGACTTGTTTTTTGCGTAATAAACTCTAGTTTCAGTACCATCTTTAGGTACATGTGATTTTTTGGGGAGATGAAGTGACCAAAAAATGTGATTCTGGTATGGTTTATTATTATTTCTTTTATGTTGTTCACCGTAAAGTATAGATAACAAAATACTTTTGTAGTTCAGGCCGTTACGGACACGGCAATACCAATTATGTATTGTTTATTTCTTTATTTATTTTTATTAATAATAAAGGACTGATAAGGGAAAAAGGGGGATTTTTACTTTTTATTACTTTTAAAACTTTTATTATTATACAACCTTTTTTTTACTTTGTCCCGCTAGGGGACTTGAAGGCAGGAGGCCCTGAGCGCAATTCTAATGCACTTCACTACATAGTAGCAATTCTAATGCACTTTGTCAGGGCCCACTAGGCTTCCGTAGATGGCATAACTGGAGGCCATTAGTAGGCCTCCAGTTGCCATAGCAACCTTCGCCGCCTGCTATCATGTAGCGGCCGTCAATGGTGGTTCAACCACTAAGAAGCCGCGATCGCTATTGAATACGGCTTCTAAGTGGTTAATCAGCAGGAACACCGCGATCGGTCCCCGCTGATGAGCTGCGGCAACTTCTGTACGAAAGCAGCAGTTGTCATGGCTCCTGTATGTGTCGGGAGGACGGCCGAAATGGCGGTTCCTCCCGCTTCGTACTATTCCGTCGCTAAAGGTCGTGGAGCGCGAAGGGCTTAAATGTTTCAGATCATCCAAATAATTTTAATATAAGATAAAGACAACACCAGTAAACACAAAATGCAGTTTTTAAATGAACATTCCATTTATTGATGGTAAAGATTTATTCAAAACCTATATCACCCATGTGAAAAAGTAATTGCCCCCGTACACCTAATAACTGGTTGTGCCATCCTTGGCAGTAACAACTATAATCAAACATTTGTGATAACTTGCGATCAGTCTTACATCACTTTGGAGGATGTTTGGGCCACTCTTCTTTACAGAAATGTTTTAATTCAGCTACAATGGAGGGTTTTCGAGCAGGAACTGTCCATTTAAGGTCTTTCAACAAGTCAGGACTTTCACTCATCCACAAAAACCTTAATTTTCTTTCTTTTGAGCCATTCAGAGGTAGGCTTGCTTGTGTGCTTCTGATCATTGTCCTGCTGCATAACCCAACTGGGCTTGAGCTTTAGGTCACGAACTGACGGGCAGGCATTCTTCTTCAGGATTTTCAGATAGAGGGCAGAATTCATGGTTCCATCAATTATAACAAGTCGTCCAAGTTCTGTAAAAGCTAAGGAGCCCCAGACCATTACACTACCACTAGTACACTACACTACACATTACACTACCACTACCACTAGCAGGGGGGCACGACGGCAGAAGTCATCTCTGGCTAAGTGTCATACTGTCAAAGTGTCCTGGCAGTTATACATGGCACAGATCTAACATCCATCTCTCTTCTCTTCATACAGGTATATAATCCATTTCATTCCTGCATGAACCTCATCCCTGCTGTAGCTGCATTTCAAAAAGCTGAAACTTTTATTTTATGGTATATAATCCATTTCATTCCTGCATGAACCTCATCCCTGCTGTAGCTGCATTTAAAAACACTGAAACTTTTATTTTATGGTACTCTGCTTTCCTGTCTTGCTATATAGTCTAATGTTATCTCTAAGTTTTGTCAAAGTGTTTGATCGTCGTTAAGTTTTATGATCATCCAGACCTGCTAGTTTATTTGTTTATCTCTGCATAGCTTTTCACCTCATGTGTCTAGTTGATTTGATTAATAGCTGAACGAGCTTAATTAGGCCTAGATCTGAGCATCTACTCCCTATAAATTTAGATGTAGCATATGGGGAAGGCACTCGTGCAGGGGGGCACGAAGGCAGAAGTCATCTCTGGCTAAGTGTCATACTGTCAAAGTGTCCTGGCAGTTATACATGGCAGTTGCACAGGGTCAGTGACAGGTAAGCTGCATTACCAAACCAAACAAACTATCACACGCTCTAAATATTAGAATACTAACTATCTGTAAACAAACATGTTTGCTACCGCTCTCATCATTATAGCTGCTCTTGGTTTACAATCCTATCACCCATTTAAGCCTTGCCAAAAAACAGTCCTCATCAGTCCTTCTCTCCTGGCCTCCCCCATGTACAGCTCCCATTCACTATTCACTTTCCTCAGTCAACTTAACCCATCTCATCCCACTGCCCAACATAAAAAACACTCACATAAATCACAGAACCATCTGCTGTCTCTCTCCATTCTCCTGCTCCTAGCTGCAGGGGACATCTCTCCCAACCCTGGTCCTCCCTTTTCTTCTGCCAAGCTTAACCACTTACCTGCCACACATAGAAACCATGCAAATCTTCTTACCATTCCCTGTATGTCTTCTCCTGTCTCTTTTAACTGTGCTCTCTGGAACTCTCGGTCCGTGTGCAACAAGCTCACCTTTATTCATGACTTATTCCTTTCTAACTCTCTCAACCTCCTGGCTCTTACAGAAACATGGCTACACCTGTCTGACACTGCTTCCCCTGCTGCTCTATCTTATGGTGGTCTCCAGTTCTCTCATGCCCCTAGACCAGAGAACAGGCAGGGTGGAGGAGTAGGTATACTTCTTTCTCCACACTGCACTTTCCAGGTCATTCCCCCGGTCCCCTCACTCACATTTCCCTCTTTTGAAGTCCACACCCTCAGACTCTTTCACCCTTTTTCCCTCCGAGTGGCAGTTGTCTACCGCCCCCCGGGCTCACCCCGCCAATTCCTGGATCATTTTGCTACCTGGCTTCCACAATTTCTATCCTCTGAAACACCCACTCTCATCATGGGTGACTTCAACATCCCCATTGATAACCCAATCTCCTCATCTGCCTCCCAGTTTCTATCTTTAACCTCGTCCCTCGGTCTGTCACAACTTACTAACTCTCCTACACATGAAGACGGGCATTCACTTGACCTGGTTTTCTTCCGGCTCTGCTCAGTTTCTGACTTTATTAACTCTCCTCTCCCGCTTTCTGACCACAATTTTCTCTCCTTTACTATCAAATATTCTCTGCCTCCTCAGGTCATCCCTACGTATCAGACATACAGAAATCTACATGCCATTAACACTGTGAAACTCATAGACAGTCTACAGTCCTCATTGTCCCCTATCTCTTCCCTCTCCTGTCCCAATCTGGCTGCCAAACTTTACAATAACACTCTCAAAAATGCATTGGATGAAGCAGCCCCCCCTACACTCCGTACCACCCGACAAAGACGACGACAACCCTGGCACACGCCTCAATCCCGCTTTCTTCAGCGGTGCTTGAGATGTGCCGAACGACTGTGGAGAAAATCGCATTTGGATGCAGATTTCCTCCATTACAAAAACTTACAACTCTGCCCTTCACCGCGCCAAACAAGTCTACTTCACTTCTCTCATCTCCACACTATCTAACAATCCAAAACGCCTCTTTGATACATTTCACTCCCTCCTTAGTCCTAAAGTGCAGACGCCAATCACAGATCTCAGTGCTGAAGACCTGGCCAATTATTTTAAAGTTAAAATTGACAACATCCGGCATGATATTATCTCCCAGTCCCCTAGTAACATCGATCCCCTTCCCTCCCGCACTCCCTCTTCTTCACTCTCAGCATTTGACCCAATAACTGAAGAAGAAGTCCCGAGGCTCCTCTCTTCTTCTCGTCCTACTACCTGCCCTAGTGATCCTGTCCCCTCACACCTCCTCCAGTCCCTCTCCCCAGCTGTCACTAGTCACCTGACTAAAATATTTAACCTCTCTCTTTCCTCTGGTATCTTTCCCTCCGCTTTTAAACATGCCATTATAAACCCATTATTGAAAAAACCAACTCTTGACCCATCCAGCGCTGCCAACTACCGACCAGTCTCTAATCTGCCCTTCATCTCCAAACTCCTGGAACGCTTGGTCTACTCTCGCCTTATCCGCTATCTCTCTGCTAACTCCATTCTTGACCCCTTACAATCTGGTTTCCGCACTCTACACTCCACAGAAACTGCCCTTACTAAAGTCTCAAATGATCTCTTGGCGGCTAAATCGGACGGTAAATCCTCTCTCCTGATTCTTTTGGATCTCTCTGCAGCCTTTGACACTGTAGACCACAAACTCCTACTTAACATGCTCCACTCTATTGGCCTCCAGGACGCGGCTCTCTCTTGGTTTTCCTCCTATCTCTCTGACCGCTCATTCAGTGTGTCATTTGCTGGTTCCACTTCTTCTCCTTTTCCCCTTGATATCGGGGTTCCTCAGGGATCAGTCCTAGGTCCGCTGCTCTTTTCTCTCTACACAGCTCCTATTGGACAAACCATCAGCAGATTTGGCTTCCAGTACCATCTCTACGCTGATGACACCCAATTATATACCTCTTCCCGAGACATCACCCCTGCTCTAATACAGAACACCAGTGATTGTCTGTCCGCTGTCTCTAACATCATGTCCTCTCTCTATCTGAAACTGAATCTTTCTAAAACTGAGCTCCTTGTGTTCCCACCATCTACTAACCTCCCTAAACCTGATGTCTCCATCTCTGTGTGTGGCACTATCATCACTCCTAAGCAGCACGCCCGCTGTCTCAGGGTTATTTTTGACTCAGATCTTTCCTTTACTCCTCACATACAATCACTTTCACGCTCCTGTCATTTTCACCTCAAAAACATCTCCAGAATCCGCTCTTTTCTTACGGAGGAAACAGCCAAAACTCTCATTGTTGCTCTGATTCACTCTCGTCTTGACTACTGTAACTCATTACTAGTCGGTCTTCCCCTCACTAAACTCTCCCCTCTCCAATCTATCCTCAATGCAGCAGCCAGGCTCATCTTTATGACCAACCGCTACACCAACGCCTCTAATCTGTGCCAGTCACTGCACTGGTTGCCCATCCCCTTCCGAATAAAATTCAAACTTATTACTCTCACCCACAAAACTCTCCACAGTGCTGCACCTCCTTACATCTCCTCCCTCATCTCTGTCTACCACCCTACTCGGGCTCTACGTTCTGCCAACGACCTTAGATTAAAATCCTCTATAATCCGAACCTCCCACTACCGTGTCCAGGATTTCTCTCGTGCTGCACCCGTCCTCTGGAATGTGCTACCCCAGACAATCCGATTAATTCCCAATATCCACAGTTTTAAACGTGCCCTGAAAACACATCTATTTAGACAGGCCTATAACATTCCCTAATCTGACTCCTTTCCATGGCCCTCTTTTTAGATTAGTCATCAGAATAAGATTCCCTCACACTCCTTCTCTTCATGTCTGTCATACACGGATACTGGCTGGTGACCGGCTCATGCAGCTTTATGTTACCACCGCATGTGTATAAAAATGGCCGGACCATTGTACAGAACAAACACTGTTACACTTTGTGTCTCCTTTACTTCCTCATAGATTGTAAGCTCTTGCGAGCAGGGTCCTAACTCCCCAGATTTGAATTGTAAATGAACTTTGTCACTATGTAATGTCTGATATTGTTTGTTTCATGTCCCCTCTAAATTGTAAAGTGCTGCGTAATATGTTGGCGCTATATAAATAAAGATTATTATTATTATATTATTATTAGTATGATTGCTACTACAATGCTGCTTTTAAGGAGTTGTCCAGGACATGTAAAACACAGGCTGCAATTCGGGTATTGACTAAAATAGCAAATCACGGTATACTCACCTTGAAAATTCCCACGCCATTCCTGCGCCGCTGCTCCGGTGGCTTCGACCGGTCTGTAAACTTTTATAAAAAGTGATGACATCCCGTTCAGCCAATTACTAGCCTCAGTTCTGATGCTGGCAAGAATGGTTCGTCTTCCCTGAGGTTAGTGATTTGCTGCAGCTGAACGGGATGTCATCACTTCCTGCAGAGGTAAACGGACTGGTGGAGACCACCGAAGCAGCAGCACAGGGGAGGTGGGGGATTTAGTAGGTGAGTATAACTTGTTTTCTTATTTCAGCTCATACGCTGTCTGCAGGCCTTGTTTCACATGTCCTGGACAGTCCCTTTAAGAGAAATGCTTTGCCTGGAATTTTCAAATAAATGTAGTGTTCAGAACAGACTGAATATACAGTACACATGTGTTGTTATATGCACAGAACGCTGTCTACCTCAAATGCCTGAAATGTACTTCTAGCTTAAAGAGGCTCTGTCACCAGAATAAAAATGCTCTATCTCCTACATCAGTTTATCGGCGCTGGAATGTAGTTACTAGCAATGTGTTTTTATTTTAAAAACGATGTTTTTTAACAAAGTTATGGCGTTTAGAACATTTATGCAAATGAGGTCCTTAATGCCCAACTGGGAGTTTTTTAATTTTCAACCAAGTGGGCGTATGACGCATCATGCACCTCTCTGCCTTACACCCAAGCTAGATTCACTGAGCAGCGTAATCTCGCGAGACCGCGCTGTGACATCACTTCTGCCCACAGGTCCTTCATCCCTGCGTCTGAAGACAACATCTTTCGTCTCCCTCCAGGCCGATGAGAAGTCCCAGTCGTCGGATCGGTAGTAGCAGCAGCCTGGAGGGAGACGAAAGATGTTGTCTTCAGACGCAGGGATGAAGGACCTGTGGGCGGAAGTTACGTCACAGCGCGAGACCGCGCTGCTCAGTGAATCTAGCTTGGGTGTACAGAGAGGTGTATGATGCGGATTGGCCAGCGTCATACACCTCTTTGTCATACGCCCACTTGGTTGAAAATTAAAAAACGCCCAGTTGGGCATTAAGGACTTCATTTGCATAAATGTTCTAAACGCCATAACTTTGTTAAAAAACATCGTTTTTTAAATAAAAACACATTGCTAGTAATTACATTCCAGCGCCGATAAATTGATGTAGGAGATAGAGCATTTTTATTCTGGTGACAGAGCCTCTTTAAGCAATCTTGCTCCAAGTGCTTCCTGAAGTTTTGTTCACTCATTTCCTCAAGAGCACTTTGAAGCCTATGATATTTGTCTGAACGATGCATCACAGGTACATAAGAAATTAGCAGATATCAGTTTCTGGGCTGTTGAACATGGTTCATAATGTGTACCTGACCTGAACAGAACAAACTTCAAACTATTTATTGCCAGATTCTTCAAAATATAAAACAGAATCACATTTTTCTCCAGATAACAAGAAAAAAAAACGAGACTTCCAAAATCTATGCAATGTGTGACTATGTCTGTATTATAAAAAGTTTCATTATTTAAATGGTTAGGAAGAATTATGGAAATGTTTATTAGTGTTCACAAACTACTTTCATGAAATTTCATGAGTTTTCAGTCATAACCTAATAACTAGTCCTCTTAAATAGGAGCTGTCACCTCTCCTGACTTGTCTCTGTTAGTACATACTTATAAACCCCATTAAATATCAGTTCTGGGACATCTTTTTTGAGAACCCTGTGATGTGCCTTTCCTTTGCTATTGCTCCTAGAAATGTATAAATACATTGATAACTGGGTATTTCAATTCCCCTTGTCATAGGGGCGTGTCCCTACATAGTCTGGCACTCAGCTCTGATTGGACATTATCAGACTGTGTAGAGACACACCCCAAACTGGTAACACCCAGTTGTCAGTTTATTTAGAAATTTCTAGGTGGAATAACAACGGAACGGAACATTTTCCAGAATTGTTATTAAATGGGAAATACAAGTATGTACTAAAATAGATTGGTGAAAGGTCCTCTTTAAATATAGAAAAATGTCCCCTCATGTTAGTATGGCAAACATATGTTTTTAAGTACAGTTGTTCTTGGGCTCTACATAACTGTCACACTCCCATCTACAAGCTCCCTTTTCCCCTCCATCAATGACAGAACTTTGTGTAATGGCACTATTATGTAGGTGCTGAAAGTCCCACTATGTGGTCATTGCCTGGTGGTATTATATAAGCACTGTTATTTTGGCTGTTCATCAGTATATTGCACCTGAGCCATCTCCCTCTATGTATCATTGTGGACTGTCTGCACCCTGTTGGGAATTGGTGTTTGTACCTTCCCTTGTATGAGTAAGTATGGACTTTTCAGTGATTTTAATTTAATATAGTTATTTTCTCTGTGGTTGGCATTGTATATTGGTATCATATGTCGGTTTTCACTTTATGTCAATAAATGGCACTGTGTTTTAGGCACTATACAGCACTGTCATTTTACATATTACATTTTGTTTACACTCAATGGCATAATTTGGGCACCATATTGCAATATTTTCTGGTCAATCTTCAGCACTATTAACACTACATTGCAGCATTTTTTATGAACTGCTTATGTTTGTATGTGGTCTAAGGCTGTTTTGGATGTGGCCAATGTATTTAGAGTTATGGTTAGAGTGGGAATTTCGACTGATATGAGGAACGTTCAGGTTATTTTACAATATGAACAAACACAAATATTTTGCTCCCATGTTCGTATGTGGTAAACATTGTGCTGTTTCATTGCCCAACATGCAAATTTCAAGTCAAGCATTCTTACTCTGCTGAAAAATATTTAGTGCAACCTCTGGTAGTGCAGTTACTCTCTAGCACATGATGATCAGAGTCAGTGTTTTGATAGCTGGTGGTATAGTTACCATCCCAGTACCTATTAATGCTACATTCAGTATCCTGTAATTTGTAATTAGTGGTACATTCCACACATTCATCTCTAGTGGCCTGTAAAGGTTACTTAAAATACTCTGAGGTCTATATAAATCTTTAGTGATTATTTCTATGGTTAGTAAGTGATTCAAATTTGTGATGTCGTGAGTGACAGTTAAAGGAACAGTGTCACCAACATTTTTTTTTTTATATCAGTTTTATGTTAGGGTTTTATTAAAAACGTTTAGATTTATTTGTGTGTTTGTGTGTTACTTTTTTCTATTTTTACACTTTTTCTTCCCTATGGGGGCTGCCATTTTTTTTTCCATTTCTGTATGTGTCGATTAACGACACATACAGACATGGAATACGGCAGCTCCAGTCCCATAGGGACTGCGAACGGGGCCCGTTCCATCCACTATGGTGTACGCCGTGTGTGTGGGAACGACGCATGCGCCGCTCCCACACAGTCCGATTTGAAATGCGCGACGTCCGGCGCCATTTTCCTGTGGACCGGAAGTCGCGGCCGGGCAGTAAGATTACTACTTCCGGTCGCGGCTTCCGGACTTGTGCACATGGAGCAGCGGCAGCAGACGGAGCGGACGGACCGGAGGGAGCGGCGGCGACTGGAGCAGGTAAGTGATTTCTATGTATGTTCGTGTTTCAGTGTGTTTTACTAGTGTATGTAAACCTTCTACACTGTGTGTTAGCTCAAAAAATGGCGACACACAGTGTAGGAGGTTAGACCGTTCAAACCCCTCGTTTCTCCCGGCACTAGCCAGGATAAAGGAGGGGGGGATTCTGAGATCTCACTAGAGCGAGGGATTTTTTCCCAATTTTGCAGCATAAAGCAATGTGGTTGCTTTACCACATGCAATGCTGCAATTTTGGGAATTGCTCCATCTAGTGACCAGTGCTGGGAAATATTATAAATTGAATCCAATTTATAATATTTCCTGACTTGTGAAAAAAATAAAAAAAATTAGAACAATGTTTAATCACCTACACACTAATTGTTTAACTAAAAAAAAAAAAAAACATGTTTTACTGGCAACACATTCCCTTTAATGAGAGTAAAGCAATCAGTAATCATCAGAAAATGTCAAATGATCAAAAGTGTTAAAAAAAAAAGCTAGAACGGGTTTAAAAAAAGGATGAAAGGGTTAAGTGTAGTTCCAGTTACTTACAGAGCTAGCTCTTTGCAGGCAGGGCCGATTCTAACTTTTATGTGACTAGAGGCTATAATTGAAATGGTGCCCCCCCTCCCCCCCACCTTAATTGACATGCTGACCTTCATTGACATCTCCTCCAACTCTTGTGGATGCACCTTTGCCTTGTATTTCTCGACCATGTGTGAAATGTACTCTCCGGGCATGCATGGTGCAGCGATGATGTTGGGATATACCTTGCTGCACTTTGCATCACTGTGGATTAAAAGGCAACAGCGCATCTGTGAAAGTTGGGGGAGGCTGGTGGTGACCTAGAATGGCCAGGGGGATGTCAATCAAGTGAGAAAAGGTGCGTTTAAAAACCAGACTGAGTGACTCTTCAGGGTGGCGGTACCGCCCCATGACTCTTCAAAGGGAAATTTGCATACAGCTGGCTCCATATGAAAGGTTGATTTTATATATTTTGCTGCATCTGAAAAAACATACATACACAGGGGCATGTTTGGAAACATTGTCAGGTCATTTATAACGGCGTAGTTGTGGTTTAGGGGGCTAAAATAACCTGACAGGTTCCCTTTGAATATAAAATGAATTGAAACAATTCCAGCTGCCCTGAAATTTTTGTCCCTATAAATGTATACTATATTTCCTTCATAAATACAGTACCAGAACCAAGCACATAACATAAATACAGCTCCAGAACTTACCCAGTACTTAAATATAGTACCAGAACCAAGCTTAGTACATAGTCTGTACATAGTATGCAGCTCTAGAATCAAGCTTAGTACATACTATTATATACAGCACCAGCACAAATAAAGTTCAGGACAGAGATCATTTGGAAAGTCAGGTTAGCCCCTGCCATATAAATTCGTACAGCGTGAAACTACAGGTCCCAGTATAGCCTGAACAATGGTAAGGATATGCTACAGTACTGATTAGTCAGAGGGAGAATAAATATTTACATTAGGTGATTCACAGGTGATGTC
The DNA here is from genome assembly GCF_050947455.1 of Rhinoderma darwinii. Taxonomy (NCBI): domain Eukaryota; kingdom Metazoa; phylum Chordata; class Amphibia; order Anura; family Rhinodermatidae; genus Rhinoderma; species Rhinoderma darwinii. Next base: position 293,479,342 of record NC_134690.1, on the reverse strand, counting down.
TTCTCTGATAAGAGTCATTCTCTTTTCTTTTCCATTCTGTCCACAACCCATCTCTGCCGAGTTGCTGCTCAGATGAGTTTTTCCAACACATCTGCATCTATATACTAACACAAAATACTCATAGTGCCACGCACTGTGCCACTGAATATAATAGCACTATACACTGTGCCTCTGATTATAATAACACCATATTATATGCATCTGAATAAACCGCCAAAGCCACCTGTATCTAGTGCCACACACAGTGCCACTGTGGCTAGTGCAACACACAGTGCCCACTGTAGGTAGTGCACCATGTAAATAGTGCCACACACACATTGTCCCCTGTAGATAGTGCCCCCTGTAGTGTCAAAAAGGGCCCCTGTAGATAATACTACACACAGTGCCACCTGTAGCTAGTGCAACACACAGTGCCTTCTGTAGATAGAATCACACACAGTGCCCCCTGTAGTTTGTGCCACACCCAGTGCCCCATGTAGAGTGCCACATAGTGTCCCCTGTCGAGTGCCACACACAGTTTCCCCTAAAACAAAAAAAGATACTTACCTGTCCCTGTTCCCACACTGTCCAGGCCTGGCCTTTTCTAGCGAGGACTTCTCCTGAGGAACTATGCAAGCTGCACAATGTAGTCATCAGAACATCTACATGACAGAAAAAATTCCGAATGGCAGAGTAGTGAACTGATAGTTTCCATGCTTCTGCCAGTGCTGGCTAGACTATTTAATTGTCCTATAGATGCAGATACAATAGGAGTGCAGGGGGGACAACCCTGGCACTTGTTGGGTGAGCTCAGCAATGCCATCGATCCTTCAGAGACCCTGTAGGTGATCTGAAGTGAGATGCTCATCTCACCTCATGAGAGATGCGGCCCTGACCACAGGGACTGTTAAATGTTGCGGATGGGCGGGTTGTAAGCCAAAGGAAATAGTGGTGTTTTTTTCTCATAGGTATTAATGAATGTTGTACCACCAACGAACATCTGTGAAAAATGGTCTGTGGGCATAGAGGTCATATTTTTGCTGCAACCACAGCAATTGCTATGCTATTCAATTTATGTTAAGACTCAAACTATGAATAATGGTATCAGTGAACCGGTTCTTTAACCCTTTCAAGACCGAGCTCATTTTGACCTTCATGACCAGCCCCATTTTCTCAAATCTGACATGTGTCAATTTATGTGTTAATAACTCTGGAATGCTTTTGCCTATCCAAGCGATTCTGAGATTGTTTTCTCGTGACATATTGTACTTTATGTTAGTGGAAAAATTGGTCAATAAATTCATTGATTATTTGTGAAAAACACCAAAATTTAGAGAAAATTTGCAAAAATTATAATTTTTCTCATTTTAAATGTATCTGCTTGTAAAACAGATAGTAAGTAATACCACACAAAATAGTTACTATTTTATATATTCCATATGTTTTTTGAACATTATTTTATTTTTCTAGGACGCTACAATGTTTAGAACTTTAGCAGCAATTTCTCACATTTTCAAGAAAATTTCAAAAGGCTATTTTTACAGGGACCAGTTCAGTTCTGAAGTGGCTTTGAGGGCCTTATGTACTAGATAGACCCCATAAATCACCCTCTATTAAAAACTGCACCCCTCAAAGTATTCAAAATAGCATTCAGAAAGTTTCTTAACCCATTAGGCGCTTCACAGGAATTAAAGCAAAGTAGAGATTTTGGGGCCTCCTTTTTTTAGAATATATTTTAGGCACCATGTCCGGTTTGAAGAGGTCTTGTGGTGCCAAAACAGTGGAAATCCCCCAAAAGTGAGACAGTTTTGGAAACTACACACCTCAAGGAATTTATCTAGGGGTATAGTTAGCATCTTGACCCCACAGGTCTTTTGCTATATTTATTGGAATTTGTCTGTGAAAGTGAAAATCTACTTTTTTTCTGAAAAAATATTAAAAAAAAAAATATTTGCAAGGAATAAAGATTAAAAAGCACCCCACAACTTGTAAAGCTACTTCTCCCGATTACGCCAATATCCCATATGTGGTACTAAACTGCTGTTTGGACCCACGGCAGAGCTCAGAAGGGAAGTAGCGCCATTTGGATTTTGAAGCGAAGATTTTGCTGGATTGTTTTTCAGTTCCATGTCGCGTTTGCAACGCCCTGGAGTAAGCAAAACAGTGGAATCCCCCCAAAACTGACCCCATTTTGAAGACTACACCCCTCAAGGAATTGTTCTAGGGGTATAGTTAGCATTTTAACCCCACAGTTTTTTTTGCTGAATTTAGTGGAATTAGGCCGTGAAAATGAAAATCTACTTTTTTCAGAAAAAACATAGAAATGTTTAATTTTTACAATGAATAAAGGAGAAAAATTACCCCAAAATTTGTAAAGCAATTTGTCCTGATTACAGCAATACGCCATATGTGGTAATAAACTGCTGTTTGGACCCACGGCAGGACTCAGGAGGGAAGGAACAATATTTGGCTTTTGGAGCTCAAATTTAGCTGGACTGGTTTTCGGGTGTCATGTCGCATATGCAAATCCCCTGAGGTACCAAAAGAGTGGAAACCTCACAAAAGTCCCTTTAGGGGACTGGAACGAGCGATCATTAGGTCGCTGGTACAATACACTGCAATACTAATGTATTGCAGTATAATGTCATTTTACAGGCTCCTGTAACAGCGCGATCGCTGTTCCTGTCCGTTAGTCCCGGGTGTCAGATGTAATACACAGCGGACACCTGCAGAATATGGAGCGGGCGCAGCGCGTGAGCCCGCTCCATATATAACCCCTCGCACCACGACATGCTATTAAGTCGTGGTTCGCCAAGGCGTTAATGAGCAGCGGATGGTGCAAAGTGAAAATTTACATTTTCCACTGATATGCCATTTTAATGCACAATATATTGTGCCCAGTTTGTGCCACTGAAGACAAATACCTCATACAATGTTGAGCGGGTTCTCCCGGATATAAAATGTCATAAATGTGGACGTAAGCTGGTGTTTGGGCACGCTGTGGGGCTCAGAAGGGAGGGAACGCCATTTGGCTTTTGGAGCGCAGATTTTGCTTGGTAACTGTTCTGTTTGGGGTTTTGCTGGTATTTCAGTTTATGATGTGGGGGTATGTGTAAACTGGGCAGAGTACATCAGGGCATAATAAGAGGGTATAATAATGGGGTACATAAATAATAATTTGCAGATATGTGGCCGGTGTCGCACTGATAAATGGCGCCCGATCTTATCCGCTTTTGGAACACTCTGCACATTTTGCATCGCCATATTCTGGGAGCCAGAACTTTTTTATTTTTTCTCCAACGGAGCTGTGTGAGGGCTTATTTGTTGCGGGACAATCTGTACGTTTCATTAGTACCATTTTAGGGTACATGTGTTTTTTTTTTAATAAATTTTTATTAGATTTTTTTGGAAGCAAAGTGACAAAGAAACAGAAATTCTGACAATGTTTTTTGTATTTTTTTTTTACAGTGTTCACCGTGCGGTATAAATTACATTTTACTTTATTCTGCGGGTCGGTACGATTACGGCGATACCATATGTATATAGGTTTTTAATGTTTTGTTGCGATTGCGCAATAAAATCACTTTGATAAAATTATTTATTTTTTGTGTCACCATATTCTGAGAGTCATAATTTTATATTTTTCCGTCAAAAAAGCGGTGTAAGGGCTTGTTTTTTGCGGGACGGGTTGTAGTTTTTATTGGTACTATTTTGGGGTACATGCGACTTTTTGATCACTTTTTATTCTATATTTTGGGAGGGTTGATGACCAAAAAATAGTGATTCTGACATTGTTTTTTAATTATTTTTTTTGCGGTGTTCACCGTGCGGGAAAAATAATATTATAGTTTTATGCTTTGGGTCGTTACGAACGCGGTGATACCAAATATGTGTACTTTTTTTTAACATTTTCATTTTTTTCCTATAATAAAAGACTTCTTATAGGAAAAAAAGCATTTTTTTTTTGTAACTTTTATAACTTGTTTTTACACTTTTATAAAACTTTTTTATTACTTTATTTTTTACTTTTTACTTGTTTTACTTGAAGCCTGGCAGCACTGATCGCTGCTGTAATACATTACACTACCTAGGTAGTGTAACGTATTATAAACTGTGAGGCTGGGTCCACACGAGCACATTAACGTCCGTATTGGACGGAACGTATTTCGGCCGGAAGACCCGGACTGAACACACTGCAGGGAGCCGGGCTCCTAGCATCATAGTTATGTACGATGCTAGGAGTCCCTGCCTCGCTGCCGGACAACTGTCTCGTACTGAAAACATGATACAGTACGGGACAGTTGTCCTGCAGCGAGGCAGGGACTCCTAGCATCGTACATAACTATGATGCTAGGAGCGCAGCTCCCTGCACTGTGTTCGGTCCGGGACTTCCGGCCGAAATACGTTCCGTCCATTACGGACGTAATGTGGTCGTGTGAATCCAGCCTCAGTGTGATGCTGAGAGTCACACTGACAGGAAGCTTATGAGAACCAGCATCCGGCTGGTTCTCATAGGCTGCTGTGCATGGCAGACCCGGGGGCTGTTATATGGCCCCGGTTCTGCCTTATAACCGACTGCAGCACCAGCAATTGGTCCCCGGGAAAGTTTGTTGTAGCAACAAACTTTCCAGTTTGTTATAGCAACAAACTTTCCAGTTCGTTGCTACAACACACTTTCCCTGCGATCACATGACCAGGACCTGAACTAATCAGGTCCTGATCATATCTCCGGGACCAGAGGCAGGTGATAACAGCGTGATTCGGGTGTCAGCGCTACTCTCAGACACCCGGATCGCGCTTTTAACACCCACCGTGAATTCACGTCGGCGCTGCACAGAGCCCAGCAAGTGCCGACGTGAATATACAGTGGGCGGTCGGGAAGCGGTTAATATAAGATTTGAATATATGGCTTGCTGGAAACCATGGTGGTTTTTTTTTTTGCTATTCTGTAGCCAGGCTAATAACTAGGCAAGAAAAAGGGCATGCATGGGGTATATGACAATAATTTCTAACAGTAGTGGATGATATTTAACATTGAGATTTTCCAGCACGTTTTAAAGATGATGTTCACTGTTTATGGCCTAATTCAATCCTTCTGTTCGGCGATATTATGTTCAGTTTGACCAGAGTGGATTGTAGCTTTTCCGCCGCCTGAGGTGAAAACTTAAATGGCGCCCCCCTTGAACTCAAAGGAACTCCAGTGTGCACACATGCACTGTGTGGGTTCACATTATGCTATATGTTTATTTTGGATCATACAAATAGGAAATAAAAACAGGTAGCATAAAAATTCATTTTTTTGTGTCTTTTAAGGTAAGATTCACATCTGTCTGCTTCTACAAAATGTATAATATCTTTATACTAAAGACGGACAAAACAGTGCGTCATCCACTACTAAATCGGACAGGCAAGAAAAGCGACCCCCTTTAAAAAAAGCTTTTTTTTTTTTGTTACAATGCATGTGAGAACTTATTTGACATTTCTGTTTCAGTCTACCAGTATTCTCGTTGTTTTTTTTTTTTTTTAAATATCCACAGGATATGCCATAAATGTCTGATGATAGATCTGGTTCCCAGCTCTGGGACCAACACTTATATTGAGAACAGGACAATTCAATCCCCTGCCTGCGTGGTGAAGCGGCCTCTGCCTGCCGAATTTAGATGAGAACTATGTGGAGAGGTGGCTACGCCTGTGCGTGGCTCTCTCCAGTATGTTCTATGGACATTACGAAAACAGCCGAGCAGCGCTGGGCTGCTTGGCTGTGGGCATGGTGCAGACCTGGGATCCGCATCCATTTATTATCCTGGGGGTATGTCATAAACGTTTGAGATGGAATAACACTTTAAAGAAGAACTCCCACAAAAATTTTAATTCTCTGGCCCATTATGTAAACTTTTGTGAAGGTACTCTTCTTACCGGTGGCCGTATTTATGAGTTATCCACTCCCTTCTGGTCCTCAGCTGTGTCATGTGACCAGCAATAGGACTCTCCAACTGCAAGAGGAGTGAGCGTATTCTCCTGAGCGTGCCTGTGCCTCGGCTTCTGAATAAGCGCATGCACAGTACAACACTGATGTTTTACCGGTCTAATCGGCTCTACTGCAATGCGCCGATTCCGTCACACTACACCCGGCGCATGCGCAGTAAAGGCGGTTCGACTGGTGAATCAGAAGGGAGGGAGGGAGGGAGGGAGGTAGGGACAGACTGGGGATAGAAGGTAGAGCTGTTTGGAGAAACGGTGACGCCCTCGTTGCTCCAAAAATCTAATTTGCATATGAAGAATAAAGTTATTATCGCTGCAACGAAGCCACACATCTGAAAAACATCTCAGAAAAAACTTTATATTCAGGTGAGGCTACACTATATTACTATTCTGCTGCTTTAAAAGGTCAATTTCTGGTGGCAGACTTCCTTTAAGTATCTATCTATCTATCTATCTATCTATCTATCTATCTATCTATCTATCTATCTATCTATCTATCTATCTGTCTGTCTGTCTGTCTGTCTGTCTGTCTGTCTGTCTGTCTGTCTGTCTGTCTGTCTGTCTGTCTATCTAATCTATCTATCATCTTTTTATCTATCTATCTATCTATCTATCTATCTATCTATCTATCTATCTATCTATCTATCTATCTATCTATCTATCTATCTATCTATCTATCTATCTATCTATCTATCGTATGTCATTATCATATAAAAAGAAATGAGAATCATACACAGACAGATGATTAGATAGATATGAAATAGATAGCTAAATAGAAAGGAGAGACATACAGTAGATCAGGGGTCTCAAGCACGCGGCCCGCTAGTATAGGCTCTGCTCTGGGACTCTGTGGAATTCTCTGACATCGCTGTCCACATATGGACAGCGATGTCTGGGGCTTCCCCAGAGCCGGAGTCCCATGCAGCACGCTAGTATCGGCTCTCCTTCGACACTCTGTGGAATTCCCTGACATCGCTGTCCATATATGGACAGTGTGTCAGGGACTTCCCCAGAGCGGAGTCCCAAGCAGAGCGCTAGTACAGGCTCTGCTCCGGGGCTCTGTGGAATTCCCTGACATCGCTGTCCATATATGGACAGTGTTGTCAGGTTCTTCCCAAGAGCGGAGTCCCGAGCAGAGCGCTAGTACAGGCTCTGCTCCGTGACTCAGGGAATCCCCTGACATCGCTGTCCTCATATTGACAGCGATGTCTGGGGCTTCCTCAGAGCTGGAGTCCCGTGCAGAGCACTAGTATCGGCTCTGCTCCGGGACTCTGTGGAATTCCCTGACATCGCTGTCCATACATCGACAGTGATGTCAGGGGCTTCCCCAGAGCAGGAGTCCCAGTGATGTCAGGAGCACAGCTGAAATCAAAGGAAGAGCCTACTAGCGCTCTGCCCGGGACTCCAGCTCTGGGGTTGGCCCCTGATATCATATTCCCATCCAGGAGAATCCCCTGACGTTACAGTGCATGGACAGTGACGTCAGAGCCTCCAACAGCAGAGGAATCCCCAGTCAAAGCGTCGGCAACGCTCTGGCTGGGGATTCCACTCCTAGAGGGAGCGCCAATGGTACTATCTACTTGGGGGGTGTGTGGCATCATCTGCGGAGGCCACTGTGGCAGCATCTGCAGAGGGCACTGTGGAAGCATCTGCAGAGGGAACTGTGGCAGCATCTGCAGAGGGAACTGTGGCAGCATCTGCAGAGGGCAGTGGCAGCATCTGCAGAGGGCACTGTGGCAGCATCTGCAGAGGGCACTGTGGCAGCATCCAAAAAGCTGCCCAATCTTGACATGTGTGTCTGCCAAACGCTGCTAACTGAGCCGCCGGACTGCATTTAGCGACACTTAAACTGGAAAACTGAATTCTTGAAATAAGCATGTGGAGAAATATCTCAAATTATAAACCTAGCGCTATTATTATAGTAATGTAGTATTAGTATTATAGTAATATAGTGTTATAGTAGTTTAAATAACTAATTGATTAACAATAAGTTTGTATTGTATCAAATTTGAAAGTAATGCGGCCCGTCAACTTCCCATTTTTTCTATATGTGGCCCACTTATCCGGCCGAGTTTGAGACTCCTGCTGTAGATGCTCACCCGCTCTTGCTTTTTCCTAAATTGTTATTGCCTCAGCCAGACATGACAGGATTGCGAACCTTCCTGACCTGCTCCCTGCCTGCACACGTCTCTGTAGCCTGCCTTCTCCCCCTGTCCATCCCGAATGTCTGCTGATATCTACTGTAGTATTAAAACAGCAGGGTAGACAGGAAAAGGACGAAGGGAATGCAGGATCTAAGCAAACTTGAATGATGACTCCATTCTGCATCCACTTGTGATGTCGGCCCCCACACTACCACGCTGCAGGTTCCACAGAGCTCTGTGGTGGAAGAGACAGATCTGTATCTGCTCTGATGCTGCTTCAGAGGAGGGAATAACTGGGGGATAAGTACATTGGTCACATTTGTGCTGTGCCTGTGTTCTCTCCCAACTATGCTGAGTCAGATTCTATGAGCCCGAGGCTAGGCTCGCATATATTGCCGCCCTTCCCCGCACCTCATTGGAGCTGCCGCCTGAGGCGAGATTCTCAACTCGCCTCATGGTAGATGCGGCCCTGTTTGACTATACATATTAGTTCTATTGGTACAAGAGGCTTTAAATCTGAAAACTGCAAGCAAAGCATTGTGTCCAGAATTTTGGGAATATTTCAGTACCAGAGGATGTCTAAATAACGTAATAAGTATACAAATTATTTGTTAATCCCCTTTCATGACATATGGCTTTTTTGTTTTGGGTCATTGGAGTGGAGCTAGCGCCATGTTTTGGGCTTTCTTTGTTTTGTTTTTTAGAAATGTATTTATACTTTATTATGTTTTTTATGCAATGTGTCACCCAATATGTCATAGGAGACTTTTAAATGACAGGCCTGTTATGACTTAGCAACTATAGCCTATAAAAGGTACTCGAGGGCCATGTGATTGGTCACATGATCCACCAGGACTAATATTACTGTTTCATGTACACTGTGACATGGAAGGCAGAGAAGGTCAATGGATCTCAAATATATCAGAAGTTATATAACCAATCAACCTCAGATTAAATAACTACATCTGCATTGGTCTTTTTTTGTTTTCATCTAGCTATAAATATTATGTAGATTATGTTCCTTCTTTTGAACATTTTTTTTTTCCTTTTTTTCAGTTTCTAAGAGTGGATCAAGACAAAGACAAGGAATGTAATTTGGATTGTGCAGGCTCCCCTTCTAAACTTCTATGTGCCTCTGATGGAAGAACATTCCTTTCCAGGTGCGAATTTCAACGTGCCAAGTGTAAAGATTCTCAGCTGGAAATTGCATACAGAGGAAATTGTAAAGGTAAACAATTTTATTAAATAAATACAGTAACTTTGTATATTTTATTTATAGAAGTAGGGTTTAGTAAGGTAAAATTAGGTACTCATAATTGGTTATCTCCTCTCAGTCTTCTGCTTCTCATCTGGTCAGGTCTAAAAGCTTTAAGGAGTGCACATGGTAAAACCCACTCACCTAACACAACAACAATATTGTGGAAAAAAAATTGTGGCACTAGCCACTCTTTATTTACAACATATTATATAGCTCAGTTATGTGAACCCGACCAATTGCGGCACGCCAGCCCCCAGCCTCCTATGGACTAGGAGCCAGTGGTGTTTGTGCACCTCCACTGGCTCCCCAGGACCAACTGCTGGGCCACCCTGACCAACCCTTGTAGTTGCCCCACGTCTGTCCGAACCAGGGACCACCTGTCCAGCTTGTGTACGAAAAATCCTGCAAAGCAGCTCGTGGATATCTTGCCTTGGCCCTTAGCTACCGACACCATGTGTGTGAAGTGCTGCAATTCCGTCTTACAACACAGAACATCAGAACAAAACTCATAAGTGCTGAGCGGATGAGTCTTCCTTTTCCCTGTAAATAGAAGCAGAATTAGCTACTCTCTCTATCACCTGCCCCGCCTTAAATCCCCAGACAATTCTCCACCCCTAATTTCCTCCCCCAATTACCTTACATCTACAGGTCCAAAACCGCCCCACTATTGTTCCTTTACCACTTCCCCCTAGACCACTAGGAAAAATCAGGTTGGATACCCTAAATTTATAGGTTCATGACATGACAAAGGCCAACCCTCTAGGTTAATTGTAATAATCATTATAATAAGTCATAGAAACTCCCATCAAGGTTTGAGCTCAAATTTCTAAATTCAAAGTCCAGAGTACTAAACATTTCACCATGGAACTTACTACCCCTTTGTTCCTGGGCGCCACATGGCCCTCCTTATGGTTTCCAACTGGCATTTTGCCTGTTCGTCACTCTTTTTGCAAGAGCCAGATTTTCAGAATTTCATTTAACTGATACATATTTTGGCTTAAACCCACTGCTGGGGTATGTGGCTTTCTAGTGGCTTCCTAGGTACCCGTGATTTATTTTTCCTACTTGTCTATGTTTTTTTGGCACTTAGTGTCTGGACACAAAAGCAGTAAAACGAACGATAGCTGCCATCCCCATCTGTAATCAGTTATCAAGTACTAAGAATTGTGCCTAAATTGTTGCACAACCATATAAGATGAGTGTGTGTGGTCAGACCTTACCTTTTACATTGGTTTGTACTATACATTACCCTATGAAGTGCAGTGTCCATATTTTTTGGACCCATTCACGGTCTGCTAAATAGACCTAAAGCCATTTTAAAACTTAATCATTTAAAACTTAAAGACTATGTATATATTCACAACCATTTTTTTATAGCTCCAATGCAGTTAAAATAAAGCAACTTTGTAAATATTCTTCATTAAATATCTCCTACCTTTTAACATACATTTAGTAGGTCAATAAGAAGTATGGGACAGATTGAAAAGTGTATGAATGCAGGATCAGACTATATAGTGTTTGGTTGTAGTTTGTTTCCATGGAGACACATACATCTACATGGGAGATGTAGACATAAAATATTAGGATAATTTTAACGAAGTTTATTTGTAACGTTGCTTAATGTTTTCATTTTAGATTTATAATAGTAATTTAAAAAATGATGGTTGTGAAGTTGGACATAGCCTTTAACAATTGAAATTTGACTCTGAAACTCTTTTTGATAAATAATTTATAATTTAGTTTATTTTATTCATAGGTAAAAAAGAGGCAACAACAAACAGTACCAGAGGTAAATGTACATTATTTTAGATTCATTTTTTAATTTAAAGTTAACCATCATTTGCCTCGGTATATGTGACAGTCACCCGATTATCCTTTTTCTCACTCGTGGTTTAGTTGCTTGTAGTTTTTAGCCATTCTACCCTTACTGTACAAATTTACTCTATGTCAGTGTTGGTACAAATACTGGCTGGTTCATGAATCATAAATATTTTAGCAATGAGTGTTTGCTAGTGTGCTCTTTCATTACTTGGTTTATAAAATAAAAACCTATGTGGAAGGATCAGTTGGTGAATAACATTGTATAATCCAAACAAATGTAGAATTACTGATGGCATTCCTTGAAACATGGAATACGGTTTGATTGTTTACCTTTAGCTGTTGTCTTAGTGCTCTGGTATTAATTAACTAGTGTTTGCATTACTGGAATTTAAGATCCACCCAGGAGATTGCGCTACGCTAGCACTTATTTATAGTTTTATATAGCTCAATGCAAAGGCATATCAGATGTATTTTTCCCCCCTTTACCTGCCTAATGCACTGTTTGTAAATGTTCACTGACTCTATTCACTTGATATAATGTCTTCAGTGAACAGAGATCAGATTACAGCTGCTGCCCATAGATGTCTATACAGGGTGAGTAGGTCTGTGTGGTCCCCATGTCACAGCCAGCCTGCAGCCGCCGTCTTATGCATACCTCCCAACTTTTTAAAAAACTTTCTATTAAGCCTTCCCACCCCACCCCAAAGGGTGCACAAGATTTTTGGAAAGCTACATCTCCCAGCATGCCCTGTAGGTCTGCAATTGTCAGGACATGCAGTTTCAAAGTTGAATCAATGGTGGGCCACAAAGGTACCTGAGCTGAGCAAGCCCGGATATTATTTGTGAATTTGTTGTGAATTAAAACAAATATAACTAGCAGTAGTGGAATTGAAAGTCCAAATTATGCCATATACTGCACAGCACAATTAATAGTGTCATACACAGCGCAAATTGCAAAGTCATATAATAAGCAAAAAGTGGTGCCAAAGAATATCCAAAGTATTTTTCCAAATTGTGTGCAAATTAAAAGCAATAAGAGATGAGCAAATCTGAAAATTTGCCATATCAGCATTTCACCAAATGGGCAGATTTCTTATTTTGGAGGCGTATTTCACTTCTAAGGCAATTCGGCTTAATATGTGTCTGTAGTAAAGTATTTCAGCCTTTATTGAGTTATTTGCAGAGAATACAGCTTTATAATAAGAAATTCACCCATATCTTATGCCAACCACAAATTACAGTGCCATACAGTGCATAAATAGCGGTACCAAATAATGTCCAGGTAGTCTTTCCATACAATGTTCAAATAACAATGCCATATAGTCTGCAAATAGCAGTACCATATACTCCACATATGGTAGTGTACAGACAGCAAAGCCATATATGTGCAAATAATAATGTTATATATGGTGCATATAACAAAACTATGAAAAGTGCAAATAGTAGTGCCATACAATAAATATCAGTTGCAAACATTGTCCAGATAGTTGATAGTACAGTACTAGCTCATATAGCACATCCAGGCACCCACACCTAGGTTTCCCCTCCCACGGATAATGTCCGTGTGCTGTCCATTGTTTTCACGCGCCCATTGACTTCAATGGGCTGCATGGTGCGCAAAAACACACAAAAATAGGAGCTGTAGTAAGTTTCACGCAGCGGACACACACTGCGTGAAAAACAACGCATGTCTGAATAGCCCCATGAATTACATAGGTCCGCATGTTTTAACGTCCTTATTACGGACGTAAAATGCGCTCTTGTGAAATCAGGCCTTATGATTAGCAGATCATTTAAAAGTAAAATTAGAGTCAGGTGTTTTTAATAAATAGGATGAAAATCAGTTGTGAGGTGGCGACCTGTTCTATTTAACCGGTTCAGGACCGGGCTATTTTAAATCTTTAGGACAAGACACCAATTAGCCATTTTTAGCACGCACTAGTTAAATGGCTATAACTTTTTATTTGTTGGGCTAGCGGTGTGATTTTTGCAATGTTTTTATCGTAGACAATGCAGGTTTCTTTTTTATTATTTTTATACACATCCTTTTTGCTATTTTAGAATTCCTAAGCTTGAAAATAGTGGGGGCCTGGCCTGACGAGTATCAGAGGAAGCACAGCGTGTTAGCTCCTGCTAGAGATCCTCAAATTATCCTGTTTCCAAACTCTTCCAGCATTTTCTTTTCTACATGAAAATAAAAATGCTCAAATAATGTCAAATAATCACAATTCTGATAATAAAAGTGAAAAACTGAAAGGCAAGTTAAAGTGTATGCTCACAAATGCCAGAAGTCTAGCAAGCAAAATGGGGGAGCTGGAGGCCTTGATACTGGAGGAACATATAGATATAGTGGGTGTTGCTGAAGCATGGCTAGACTCTTCACATAACTGGGCTGTAAATCTACAGGGTTTTACACTTTTTCGGAAAGACAGGACAAATAAGAAAAGGCGGTGGTGTATATCTGTATGTGAGAAGCGATATGAAGGTGAGAGTGAAAGAAACATTAGAGGGTGAAGAATGTGAGGAGGTTGAAACCTTGTGGTGGAATTACAAAGGGAGGTAAACACTGAAAAAACTTACTTTTGATGTAATCTATAGACCCCCCCAATATAACTGAGGAGATGGCATGTCAGCTATATAAACAGATGGAGCGGGCTGCACAGGCGGGTACTGTAGTGATAATGGGAGATTTTAATTTCCGGGATATTAATTGGGGTTATGGTTCGGCTTCAACTGCAAAGGGGAGAAATTTCCTCAACCTGTTGCAGGAAAATTTTAAGGGCCAGTTTGTGGAAGACCCGACTAGAGGTGAAGCTGTGTTGGATCTGGTCATTTCTAATAATGCAGAGCTTGTTGGGAATGTCAATGTTCGTGAAAACCTCGGTAACAGTGATCACAATATAGTTAAATTTTACCTATACTGTAAAAAACAAACACAGGCTGGGAGGGCAAATACACTTCATTTTAAGAAAGCTGATTTCCCCAGGATGAGGGCTGCAATTCCAGATATAGACTGGTAAGAACTAATTAAATAATGGTACAAATGATAAATGGGAGATTTTCAAATCTACTTTGGGTAATTATAGTGCAAAATTTATTCCTATAGGTAACAAGTATAAACGACTAAAATTAAACCCCACATGGCTTACACCTTCTGTAAAAAGGGAAATACATGACAAAAAAAGCACGGGACTAGATGGGTTACACCCTAGAATTCTTAAAGAGCTTAGTTCAGTTATTTATGTCCCCCTTTTAATAATATTCAGAGATTCTCTCGTGACTGGTATAGTGCCAAGGGACTGGTGCAGGGCAAATATGGTGCCTATATTCAAAAAGGGCTCTAGGTCTTCCCCGGGTAATTATAGACCAGTAAGCTTAACATCCATCGTGGGGAAAATGTGTGAGGGGCTATTGAGGGACTATATACAGGATTATGTGACAAAAAAATAGTATTTTAAGTGACAGCCAGTACGGTTTTACTAAGAACAGAAGCTGTCAAACCAACCTGATTTGTTTTTATGAAGAGGTGACAGAGGGGCCGCTGTGGATGTAGTGTTTTTGAACTTTGCAAAGGCATTTGACACTGTCCCTCATATACGTCTAATGGGTAAATTAAGGACTATACGTTTAGAAAATATAGTTTGTAATTGGATTGAGAATTGGCTCAAGGACCGTATCCAGAGAGTTGTGGTCAATGATTCCTACTCTGAATGGTCCCCGGTTATAAGTGGTGTACCCCAGGGTTCAGTGCTGGGACCACTATGATTCAACTTATTTATTAATGATATAGAGGATGGGATTAATAGCACTATTTATATTTTTGCAGATGACACCAAGCTACGTAATATAGTTCAGTCTATGGAAGACGTTCGTGAATTGCAAGCGGATTTAAACAAACTAAGTGTTTGTGCATCCACTTGGCAAATTAATTTTAATGTAGATAAATGTCAAGTTATGTATCTGGTTACCAACAACCTGCATGCATCATATGTCCTAGGGGGAGCTACACTGGGGGAGTCACTAGTTGAGAAGGATCTGGGTGTACTTGTAAATCATAAACTAAATAACAGCATTCAATGTCAATCAGCTGCTTCAAAGGCCAGCAGCATATTGTCGTGTATTAACAGATTTTATTAGGAAAGAATAAAAGAATTAAACCTATTTAGCCTTGAAAAAAGACGACTAAGGGGGGACATGATTAATTTATATAAATATATTAATGGCACATACAAAAAATATGGTGAAATCCTGTTCCATGTGAAACCCCCTCAAAAAACAAGGGGGCACTCCCTCCAGCTGGAGAAAAAAAGGTTCAACCTGCAGATGCGACAAGCCTTCTTTACTGGGAGAACTGTGAATCTATGGAATAGTCTACCGCAGGAGCTGGTCACAGCAGGGACAGTAGATTGCTTTAAAAAAAGGCTTAGATAATTTCCGAGAACAAAAAATATTAGAGCCTATTTGTTGAAATTTTTACCTTTCCTTTTCCCGTCCCTTGGTTGAACTCGATGGACATGTGTCTTTTTTCAGCCGTACTAACTATGTAACATCTCACTGCCACATACCTGGGTGAAGGTTTCTACCCGTTTGTAGACTTGTCTCGGTAAATCCGTAGATATGACTTGTCGAAACAAAGATGCGAAGATGGACAAAGAGAGCCAAGATGGCGCCGGCACCTCATCTGCAGCTGCACGAGCGGCGGCCTCTAAACTGGTGGGATATGCAAGAACTTCGTCTGCCACACCAAGTAAGCATGTACAGCCATCGGAAACCCCCAAACTTGCATCAGCCCAAGCTCTTGAGGTGGGAAACAAAGTGAGCTCTGATGTGATGTGTGATGGCCAGATACTGGGAGTCTGTGATCAACCTG
The DNA here is from genome assembly GCF_050947455.1 of Rhinoderma darwinii. Lineage (NCBI taxonomy): Eukaryota > Metazoa > Chordata > Amphibia > Anura > Rhinodermatidae > Rhinoderma > Rhinoderma darwinii. The sequence continues at coordinate 293,463,288 of NC_134690.1, read as the reverse complement.
CTATGTGTCCCTCCCAGTCGCTCCCAAATGTCTTACCTGTGTCGGGGAAAGGAGAACCCTCCATAATTTATGTTTTATGGGCTATCACCAAGGGCAACACCACACTATCGTCCCTGTTACTGCAATTGGGAAGTATAAGTGAAGATGTGGAGCTTATTCGCCATATTTTAAAGTCTCAGACAGAATTTCAGCAGTGGAAGGCCACATCAGCGCAACAGAGAACGCCATTTTACCCATGCAGCGGGATATACAGAAACATGATGATGACCTAGAGAACAGACTCCCTAGAAATAATATCAGACTGGTAGGCATACCTGAATGATCATATGGAAATACCCCGACCGATATGTTGAAGCATGGCTGAAACCAACCTTTGGTGGTGCTATCCTGTCGTCCTTATATGCTGTTGAACGTGCCCACAGGGTACCTATGAAACCTCTTCCACCAGGGTCACAGCCCAGGACTATGCTAGTCAAACTCTTACACTATCAAGATAGAGACGCCATCTTGAAAGCGGCCAGAGATATGAAAGAGGTTACTATTGATGGGAACCGTATAGCCTTCTTTCCAGATTATTCGGCAGAAATACAAAAGAAGCACCTTTTATTTCAAGAGGTGAAGAGACAATTGCATACCCTGCAAATACCGTATGCGATGTTGTGTCCTGCGAAAATAAGTGTGGTTGCCTTGGGAGAAACACATTTCTTTGAGAACTCTAAAGATGCTGCGAGATGGCTTGACCACAGTAAAATGCCGTATAATTCAGATGAATAGACTGTGCAAAAGGTTATAATTTGTTTATTTACACTCCTTTCTAAGGCTCCATGCACATGACCGTGCCCGTAGTTACAACCCGTAATTAAGCCGGCCGTTTTTACGTGCCGTGCTCCCATTATAAAGTATAGGAGCACGGTCCTTAAAATAAGAATAGGACACATCCTATTTTTTTCGGCCGGTTTCTACGGCACTGACAGTCTCCCGTAGGCATAGGGGAAGGTCTCCGTCGGCCATAGAAATGAATGGGCACGTAATTACGGACCGTAATTACGGTCCGTAATTATGGGTGATTTTACGGTCTTGTACATGGGGCCTAAGAGCTGGTTGCTCGGAGATGTCTATTGATCCTACAGTGCTGATTTGATGGATGTTCCTTCGAATTAAAAAGTGGTAGCAGGATGCTAAACTATGTTCTTTTTGGGAAATGTCATCCAGGTTCAAGGAGGACTGGTGCCCTAACTTGCTCCAGATGGAACAAGTATCTTGGAGTATTGATGAAGCTTTGGTTTGGGAGGGTATATTTGTGGGAAGTTTTTTATGGTTCTTCCAAAGTATACTAGTATATGCTACTATTGATTGCTCTATTGTTTCGTATTGTACATGTCTGAAACTGATGCATTGCTCCTGCTTGAATTTTTTCTATAACTTTATGACTCATACTGTAATGATTATTTCTTGGAATGTTAGAGGCCTTGGAGATCCACTTAAGGGTACTGCTATATTTGAGTATGTTAAGTCCCATTTTCCTGCTATATTATGTTTAGAAGAAACGCAATTTCCAAAGATAGAACCGTGACTGTGCATTGTGTATGGATGAGTCATGAATATCACTCTGTTCACACTAGTTACACCAGGGGTGTTAGTTTAGTGATACACCGTTTGTTACCCTTTACATCTGTCTTCAGTTCACCATATACTCAATACTGTATATCATTATTGGTGTTTATATTCCCCAACCATTTAGCTATGATGTACTTAGGAAGGTCCTGGCTTTTACTGGTAATAGACCGGGTATACCATTTATTATACTAGGAGACTTCAATAACTATATCCACCCCTATTGGAATAAATTTAGAAACCACCTTTTGCTCTTTTCTCCAAAAGATGTTGCTGCTAGATCTTTGGAGATTGAAACTTGTTCATGGTAAATAATATTCCTATTACTCTAGTTCATATAGTAGCCTGTCACGTATTGATCTAGGATTGGGCCCTGACACTGTAGCCGGAGCGATCCTTACTGCTGAATACCTACCTAGAGCACTTTCTGATTATTCTCCTTTATTATTTGTTATATCTCTTTCTCAAGGTCCTCGAAACAATAGGACATTGTGGAGAATGAACGCCTTCTGTTTGACTGTTATAAATGTATCTGATGTACTTAAAGTGTTGACAGATTATTTTTCTGAGCATGTGGGCACAGCAAATAGAAGAGTGGTATGGAATTCTATGAATGCCATGCTGAGGGGTTGTTTAATACAGGTTATTAGCAGGGTTAAATTGAACACTAGACGTTTGGGTGATGCTCTCCAAAGTGGGGTGCAGCAGACAGAGGCGTCTCATATTCTAAACAACTCCTATACGTCTCTGGCCAATTGGCTCAAGTCCTGCTGAGAAATCATCTATTGGAAGTAGCTGAAAATAAGAGGATGTTTCAGAAACAACGTTCTTATGCTGAGGGAGAGAAAGCAGGTCATATGTTGGCTACTGTTGCGAAGGCACAGACCGGCCAAACGTTTATAGCAGCAGTGTGAAATACTGATGGCATACAAGTGTCTGATAATGCAGAGATAGCAGATGTGTTTAAATCTTATTACGCTTCTTTATATCATTTACATGTTAATGTGTCTGATCACCAACTTGAGGCATATTTATCTGATATCTCCCTGTCAGTTTTGTCTTCTACAGACAGAGTTTTTAGAGACCCCATTACAACTAAAGGAGTTGCAGGAAGCGGTAGTCTCTCTAGCTAACAATAAAGCTCCGGGATCAGACGGTCTCCCAGCAGAGATATTTAAAAAACTTGGTGACATATTTTTGCCGCACCTTCTAGATGTTTTTAACTCGGCTGTTAGGGACCAGGGACTGCCTAACATTATGAGAGAAACTGGGTAAAGATCCCCTGTTAGCTGAATCTTATAGACCAATATCTTTACTGCCCATGGATATTAAAATCATTGCCAAAGTCATAGCCACCCATCGTTTTGATACATTCTGAGCAAACAGGCTTCATGCCCCATAAATCCACGGCTATCAATCTTAGATGGCTATTTTTTAAAGCTTTTGAGAGTGTAGAATGGTCATATTTATGGCCAGTACTTCGAAAAATCGGTTTTGGTACATCGTTTATCTCTTGGGTTCAGATGTTATATGACAGACCTTTTGCCAGACTTCGTGTTAATAATTTTTTACCGGATACATTCCAGTTGGGTAGGGGCACGAGGCAGGGATGCCCATTTTCTCCATTGCTTTTTGCAATAGCTATCGAGCCACTGGCAGACATAATTAGGGGTTTGGTAGATATTGTGGGGTTTAGACATGGGGATATGGAGAATAAACTAACATTATATGCTGACGACATGCTGCTTTTTTTTAGAAGATGGTGCTACTTCCCTTGATGCGGCTATGTTCACTATTGGACAGTTCGATCGGAAGTCTGGACTGATAATCAACTGGTCTAAATCTATTATAATGCAGTTGGATAACCCGTGCACACAGGTACCCCGTGATGATCTTCCTATGAAGGGTGTCACATCCTTTAACCCCTTAATGACCAAGCTAGTTTGGACCTTAATGACCAAGCCAGATTTCTCAAATCTGGTATGTCTGACTGTATCAGAGAATAACTCTGTGAAAGTTTTGAATATCCAAGTAATTCTGACATTGTTTTTTCGTCACATGCTGTACTTTATTTTAGTGGTAAAAGTAGACTGATAAAATTTGCGGAAATTAATAAAAAAATAGAAAAATGGAAGAAATTTTGTAAAAATTAAAATTTTTCCCTATTTTTAACTGTAATATGTCACATATGTACACACATACTGTACAATTTTTTAAATTAAATATATATTTCCATCTCTTTACTCTATTTTGGCAGCACTTTTAAAAAAAAATAAAATAATAATTTTCAGCAATTTAGAGGACTTACAAATTGAATAATAATTTTATAAATTTTGGAGTGCATTTTGTTTTCCTACACCAAGCCAGGTTTTCAGAGGCTCATACGTCTCAAAATGATGGAAACCCCCACAAATGACCCCATTTAGAAAACTAGACCCCTTAAGGTATTTATCTAGGGGTATAGTAAGTATTTTGACCCCACAGTTTTTTGCTAAATTTAATACATAACAGGTGAAAAAATAATAATTTCACTTTTTTCATAAAAGTATCAGTTTGAAGACTGAGTTCTTTGTAAAGCGAACATGAAAATGAAGAAACACACAACAAAATGTATCACCCTCTTTCCCTGATTTAAAAAATACCCACATTGTGGCCCTAATGCGTTGCTTGGACACACGGCAGGGCCCAAAAGAAAGGGAGCACCCAGAGGCTTTCAGGACTCATATTTTGCTTGAAAATGTTTTAGGCCCCACTGTACATTTGGAGAAGCTTTGAGCTGCCAGAACGATAGAAACTCCCCATTTAGAAAACTAGACCCCTTAATAGGGGTTTAGTTAGCATTTTGACCACACAGGTTTTTCACTAAATATATTTGTAAAGGATCTGCCAGGCACTGCGGGGTTAACTCCCAGAACTAATCAGTCAGCACCTGAGAATACATCCCTGAGACTGACTCCTGCTTCCACCATTCAGGCTGGCAGGCTTAGGAGTGGGAGAGCCTATCGTAACCTTGCCAGACTCAGCTAGCTCCCGCCCTCGGTCTATTTAAGCCTGCACTTCCTGTCCCTCGGTGCTTGTTATTGCTTTTGTTTCCTTCCTTGTGGTTCCTGGCCCAGCTACAGCTCCTGCTATTTTTGATCCTGCTCCATACCGACCCTGGCTTACCGACTACTCTTCTGCTTTTCGTTTTGTACCTCGCACACTCCTGGTTTGACTCGGCTCGTTCACCACTCTGGTTGCTCACGGTGTTGCCGTGGGCAACGGCCCCTTTTCCTTGCTTGTGTTCCTTGTATGTTTGTCGTGTTTGTCGTGCACTTACTGAGCGCAGGGACCGCCGCCCAGTTGTACCCCGTCGCCTAGGGCGGGTCGTTGCAAGTAGGCAGGGACAGAGTGGCGGGTAGATTAGGGCTCACTTGTCCGTCTCCCTACCCCCAGCCGTTACATAATAACAAGCCCATACCTAGTCTACCCCTGGTCCCTGACACCACTATGGATCCCCGTGAGACCCTGGCTCAGCAAATGCAGGGTCTCTCCCTACAGGTCCAGGCCCTGGCTCAGAGGGTCAACCAGCCTGATGCTACCCTGGTAGTTCCCCGTACCGCACCTCTTGAACCCCACCTCAAGTTGCCCGACCGGTTCTCAGGGGACCGGAGGACTTTTCTCTCCTTTCGGGAGAGTTGTAGGCTTTACTTTCGTTTAAAGCCTCATTCCTCAGGTTCTGAGAGCCAGCGGGTGGGTATAATTATGTCCCGGCTCCAGGAAGGGCCCCAAGAGTGGGCCTTCTCCTTGGCTCCTGACGCCCCTGAACTTTCCTCCGTTGATTGTTTCTTTTCTGCTCTCGGACTTATTTATGACGAGACTGACAGGACTGCCTTTGCCGAGAGTCAGCTGGTGACCTTAAGTCAGGGTAAGAGACCTGTTGAGGAGTATTGCTCTGACTTTCGGAAGTGGTGCGTAGCTTCTCGGTGGAATGACCCTGCCTTAAGGTGCCAGTTTAGGTTGGGTCTGTCGAATGCCCTGAAAGACCTGCTAGTTAGCTATCCCTCTTCTGACTCCCTAGACCAGGTTATGGCTTTAGCGATACGACTTGACCGACGTCTCAGGGAACGACAACGTGAACGTTTATGTGTTTTCTCCTCCGACTCCCCCATGATGCCTCCCGAAGCTCCGTTGCTTCGTTCCTCCCCGAAAGATTCAGAGATACCTATGCAACTCGGGGCCTCCGTGTCCCCCCAACAACGTAGAGAATTCCGCAGGAAGAATGGTCTCTGCTTCTACTGTGGGGACGACAAGCATCAAGTGAACAACTGTCCTAAGCGTAAGGTTGCAGCCAGAGAACTTCCGCGTCTAAGTGATCATCGGGGAGGTCACTTGGGCGCACAGGTATTTCCCGTAAATATGAAACGTACTAAGATCTTGCTTCCCTTTCAGGTCTCTTTTGGTGGTAGGTCTGCTACCGGCAGTGCTTTCGTGGATTCAGGGTCCTCTACTAATATCATGTCTGTGGAATTTGCTATGTCCCTTGCTATGCCTCTTATTGATTTGCCTAAACCTGTCCCGGTAGTGGGTATCGACGCCACTCCTCTTGCTAATGGTTATTTTACACAGCATACCCCTGTTTTTGAACTCCTTGTTGGCTCCATGCATTTGGAGCAATGCTCTGTACTGTTGATGCAGGGATTATCGTACGATTTGGTGCTAGGTCTTCCCTGGTTGCAGTTGCATAATCCTACGTTTGACTGGAATACTGGGGAGCTAACCAAATGGGGTAATGAATGTTGTACGTCATGTTTTTCTGTTAATTCTATTTCTCCCCCTAAGGAGGCGAATACGCTACCCGAGTTTGTTCAGGACTTCGCTGATGTTTTCTCTAGGGAGGCCTCCGAAGTGTTACCTCCTCATAGAGAATACGATTGCGCTATCGAATTGGTACCAGGAGCTAAGCTTCCTAAGGGTAGGATATTTAATCTTTCTTGTCCCGAACGTGAAGCTATGAGAGTGTATATCCAGGAATCCCTGGCCAAGGGTTACATTCGTCCCTCTTCTTCTCCGGTAGGTGCTGGCTTCTTCTTCGTGGGGAAGAAGGATGGTGGTCTTAGGCCATGCATTGACTACCGTAGCCTGAATAAGGTCACGGTAAGGAACCAGTATCCCCTTCCTTTGATTCCTGATCTCTTTAATCAGGTTCAGGGGGCCCAATGGTTTTCTAAATTGGATCTACGGGGGGCGTATAACCTTATTCGCATCAAAGAGGGGGATGAGTGGAAGACTGCGTTTAACACGCCCGAAGGCCATTTCGAATACCTCGTCATGCCCTTTGGGTTGTGTAATGCCCCTGCTGTCTTCCAGAATTTCATAAATGAGATTTTGAGAAATTACCTGGGGATTTTTCTGGTAGTGTACCTTGATGACATACTGGTGTTTTCCAAGGACTGGTCCTCCCACGTGGAGCATGTCAGGAAGGTGCTCCAGGTCCTTCGGGAAAATAAACTGTTTGCCAAAACCGAAAAATGTGTGTTTGGGGTACAGGAGATTCCATTTTTGGGTCAAATCCTCACTCCTCATGAATTCCGCATGGACCCCGCCAAGGTTCAGGCTGTGGCGGAATGGGTCCAACCTGCCTCCCTGAAGGCGTTACAGTGTTTTTTGGGGTTTGCTAATTATTACAGGAGATTTATTGCTAACTTCTCGGTCATCGCTAAGCCCCTTACGGACCTCACTCGCAAAGGTGCTGATCTCCTCCACTGGCCTCCTGAGGCTGTCCAGGCTTTTGAGGTCCTTAAGAAGTGCTTTGTCTCGGCCCCGGTGCTGGTTCAGCCCAACCAAATGGAGCCATTTATCGTGGAAGTTGACGCATCTGAGGTGGGAGTGGGGGCTGTCTTGTCCCAGGGTACCAGGTCCCTCACCCATCTCCGCCCCTGTGCCTACTTCTCCAGGAAGTTTTCGCCAACTGAAAGTAACTATGATATTGGCAACCGCGAACTCTTAGCCATTAAATGGGCATTTGAAGAGTGGCGCCACTTCCTGGAGGGGGCTAGGCACCAGGTAACGGTCCTTACCGACCACAAGAATCTGGTGTTCCTAGAATCTGCCCGGAGGCTAAACCCGAGACAAGCTCGATGGGCGTTATTTTTTACCAGATTCAATTTTTTGGTTACCTATAGGGCTGGGTCTAAAAATATTAAGGCTGATGCACTGTCGCGTAGCTTCATGGCCAGCCCTCCTTCGGAGGAAGATCCTGCTTGTATTTTGCCTCCAGGTATAATCATTTCCTCGATCGATTCTGATTTAGTCTCTGAAATTGCTGCTGATCAAGGTGCAGCTCCCGGGAACCTTCCTGAGAACAAGCTGTTTGTTCCCCTGCAATTCCGGCTAAGGGTACTTAGGGAAAATCATGACTCCGCACTATCTGGCCATCCAGGCATCCTGGGTACCAAACACCTCATTACCAGAAATTATTGGTGGCCTGGGTTGCCTAAAGACGTTAAGGCCTACGTCGCCGCTTGTGAGGTTTGTGCTAGGTCCAAGACTCCCAGGTCCCGACCAGCGGGCTTACTGCGTTCGTTGCCCATTCCCCAGAGACCTTGGACACATATCTCCATGGATTTTATCACCGATTTGCCTCCATCCAAAGGCAAGTCGGTGGTGTGGGTGGTGGTGGACCGCTTCAGTAAGATGTGCCACTTTGTGCCCCTCAAGAAACTACCCAACGCCAAAACGTTGGCTACCTTGTTTGTCAAACACATCCTGCGTCTCCATGGGGTCCCTGTCAATATTGTTTCGGACAGAGGGGTACAATTTGTTTCATTGTTTTGGAGAGCCTTCTGTATGAAGTTGGGGATTGATCTGTCCTTCTCCTCTGCCTTCCATCCTGAAACCAATGGCCAAACGGAGAGGACTAATCAGTCTCTAGAACAATACTTAAGGTGTTTTGTCTCTGACTGTCAATTTGATTGGGTCTCTTTCATTCCCCTCGCCGAATTTTCCCTTAATAACCGGGTCAGTAACTCGTCTGGGGTCTCTCCTTTTTTTTGTAATTTTGGGTTTAATCCACGGTTCTCCTCCGTTTCACCTGGTAGTTCCAACAATCCTGAGGTAGAGGTCGTTCATCGGGAACTGTGCACAGTCTGGGCCCAGGTTCAGAAAAACCTAGAGGTGTCCCAGAGCGTACAAAAAACTCAGGCTGATAAAAAACGTTCTGCTAACCCCCGGTTTATGGTCGGGGATCTGGTGTGGTTGTCGTCTAGGAACTTGCGTCTCAAGGTTCCGTCCAAGAAGTTTGCTCCCCGGTTTATTGGGCCGTATAAGGTCATTGAGGTCCTCAATCCTGTCTCCTTCCGGCTGGAGTTACCCCCGTCTTTTCGGATACACGACGTGTTTCATGCCTCCCTCCTCAAACGCTGCTCCCCGTCCTTGGCTCCCTCGAGGAGACCTCCTGTTCCCATCCTCACCCCGGAGGGGGTGGAATTCGAGGTGGCCAGGATTGTGGACAGCAAGATGGTCCAAGGCTCCCTCCAGTACCTGGTCCATTGGAGAGGATACGGGCCCGAGGAGAGGACTTGGGTACCCGCCCGGGATGTTCACGCTGGGGTATTGGTCAGGAGGTTCCACCTGCGTTTCCCCAGTAAGCCAGGTCCACTTAGAAAGGGTCCGGTGGCCCCTCATAAAAGGGGGGGTACTGTAAAGGATCTGCCAGGCACTGCGGGGTTAACTCCCAGAACTAATCAGTCAGCACCTGAGAATACATCCCTGAGACTGACTCCTGCTTCCACCATTCAGGCTGGCAGGCTTAGGAGTGGGAGAGCCTATCGTAACCTTGCCAGACTCAGCTAGCTCCCGCCCTCGGTCTATTTAAGCCTGCACTTCCTGTCCCTCGGTGCTTGTTATTGCTTTTGTTTCCTTCCTTGTGGTTCCTGGCCCAGCTACAGCTCCTGCTATTTTTGATCCTGCTCCATACCGACCCTGGCTTACCGACTACTCTTCTGCTTTTCGTTTTGTACCTCGCACACTCCTGGTTTGACTCGGCTCGTTCACCACTCTGGTTGCTCACGGTGTTGCCGTGGGCAACGGCCCCTTTTCCTTGCTTGTGTTCCTTGTATGTTTGTCGTGTTTGTCGTGCACTTACTGAGCGCAGGGACCGCCGCCCAGTTGTACCCCGTCGCCTAGGGCGGGTCGTTGCAAGTAGGCAGGGACAGAGTGGCGGGTAGATTAGGGCTCACTTGTCCGTCTCCCTACCCCCAGCCGTTACAATATTGGAATTAGTCTGTAAAAATGAAAATCTACTTTTTTTCTGAAACAACATAGAAATTTTTAATATTTACAAGGAATAACGAAGAAAATGCACCCCAACATTTGTCTCCCGAAGGTAAGGAGCGCTATTTGGATTTTGGATTTCTGATTTTGCTGGAATGGTTTTCGGTGCAGTTTCGCATTTGCAATGCACTGGAGGGACCAAAACAGTGGAAACCCACCAAAAGTGACCCCATTTTGGAAAACCTTCAAGGAATTTTTCTAGGGGTATAGTGAGCATTTAGACCCCACAGTTCTTTTGCAGAGTTTATTAGAATTAGGGTGCGAAAATTAATATCACATTTTATTCCACTAAAATGTTGAATTTTCTCATTTTCACAAGGGATGAAGGAAGAAAAAAACAACCATTTTTTATAAAGCAATTTCTCCCGAGTACGGAAATACCCCACATGGGGTCATACGTTTTTTTCATTAGAAATGAATTAACCCTTTCAGGACTGATCCATTTTTTGCTCTCTTATTTTAGATTTTAACTCCCCGCCTTCCAAGAGCCATAACTTTTTTATTTTTCCATCAATGGAGTGGTGTGTGGGCTTATTTCTTGCGGGAGGAGCTGTAGTTTTTATTGGTACAATTTTTTTGGTACATAAAAAGTTGTAGTACATTTTTTTTTTTAGAGCTAAGGTGACAAAAAAAACAGCGATTTTGGCGGTTTCAATTATTAAATTTTTTTACGGTGTTCATCGTGCAAATTAAATAATGATATATTGTAATAGTTCGGACTTTTACGGATGTAGCAATACCAATTTTGTTCATTTTTTTGACATTACTTTAGAAGAAAAATGGAAAAAGTTTTTTTTTTTTAACTTTAAAAAAAAAAAAATCTCACTTCTAATAACTTGAATTCTTCTACACATTTTATTAATCCCCTTAGGGGACTTGATCCAGCGATCATTGGATCGCTGGTACAATACACTGCAATACTAATGTATTGCAGTATATTGTTATTCTTACAGGCTTCTGTAACAGAGCGATCGCTGTACCTGTCCGTTAGTCCCGGGTGTCAGCTGTAATACACAGCTGACACCCGCAGCGTATGGAGCGGGCTCAGCACGTGAGCCGGCTCCATACATCAACCCCCGCACCATGACGGGCAATTAAGTCATAGTGCGCAACAGGGTTAGTGCACAGCGGATGGTTCAAAGTGAAAATTGTTTGTTACACAAATACCTAATAAAACGTTATGCGTGTTCTGTCGGGTATGGCGGTGCAAACTGCTGCTTGGGAACGCTGCAGGGCTCAGAAGGGAGGGATCGCCATTTTGCTTTTGAAGCGCAGATTTTGCTTGGTAGTAGTTTGGGGTCTTATTGGTATTTCAGTTTATAATGTGGGGACATATGTAAGCTGTGCGGAGAACATCAGAGTATAATAAGAGGGTATAATAATGGGGTAAATAAATAATAATTCCTAGATGTGTGGCCGGTGTCGCACTGATAAATGGCGCCCGATCTTATCCGCTTTTGGACCGCTCTGCACATTTTGCATTGCCATATGCTGAAAGACAGAACTTTTTTTATTTTTTCACCACCGGAGCCGTGTGAGGTATTATTTATTGTGGGACAATCTGTCGTTTTGGTACCATTTTGGGGTACATGCGATTTTTTGACCACTTGTTATTCCATTTTTTTTTGCAATCCTGACCAAAAAACAGGAATTCTGACAACGTTTATTAGGTTGTTTTTTTGTGGCGTTCACCGTGCGCTATAAATTACATTTTTACTTTATTCTGCGAGTTGGTACGATTACGGCGATAGCATATGTATAAAGGATACCATATGCATATATTTTTCCTTTTTTTAGCGTTTGCACAATAAAATTATTTTCTGTGTCACCATATTCTGAGAGCCATCATTTTTTAATTTTTTAGTCAAAAAAGCTGTATAAGGGCTTGTTTTTTGCGGGATGGGGTATAGTTTTTATTGGTACTATTTTCGGGTACATGCGACTTTTTGATCACTTTTTAGTCTTTATTTTGGGAGGGCTGTTGACCAAAAAAATAGCGATTCTGTTGTAGTTTTTTATTGATTTTTTTTGGGGTGTTCATCGTGTGGGAAAAATAACATTATAGTTTTATAGTTGGAGTCGTTATGAACGCGTTGATACCAAATATGTGTACTTTTTTTAACGTGTTCATTTTTTTTCTATAATAAAAGTCTTATTATAGGAAAAAAAAGCATTTTGTGTTTATAGAACTTATAACAAATTTTTACACTTTTTTTAAAAAACATTTATTACTTATTTTTACTTTTTTTACTTGTCCCACTAGGGGACTACGAGACTTGCAGCTCTGATCACGTAGTGTAATGTATTCTAACTGTCATTGTGACGTAACTGTCACTCTGAAAGTTAGCCGAGGAGGACCGGCCGGAGGCTGCTCCTCCGAGGCTTCCATACATGGCAACCCGGAGGCTATTGTCTAGCCTCCGATTGCCACAACAGGCATCGGCAGCCCCCACAATCACTTCGTGGGGGCTGCCGATGTGCTTCCAACCACTAAGGGGTTAATTGCCGAAAGCAGCGGCGATGGTCCTCTGACCGGCAAGACTGATGTGTCAGCTGTCTAGGACAGCTGTCAGCGCGGGCTTGTCACTCTGTGTTTACACAGAGTGACAGTTTGAAATACTGACGAAAATGAACGTCATGATGCGCGATCTAGCAGCCGACCATGACGTTCATGTTCGTCATAGGTCGGGAAAGGGTTAAATATTTATGTGTAGAAATATCCATGAAGATGGAATATTTTGAAAAACGAAACTTGACCCCTTTGTTGGCTTGATTTAAACTCAAACTCGATGTGTGGCGTAAGTTGTATTTATTAGTGATAGGTAGGTGCAATTTAATCAAAACTGTATGGATGCTTCAGCTGCTGTATCTTCTACACAATGCACCCATATGTTTGCCGCAGCGTTTTTTTCATAAGGTTAACATGTTATTTAGATCTCTCATTTGAAATACAGGGCATGCGCGTATAAAATTAGAAACTTTGCAAAGAGATAAGACGGACGGAGGTCTAGCGGTTCCTAATCCTAGACTATACTATTTACCTTCCCAGCAGGAGCATCTCAGAGGTTTGGGGATTGATGACTCAGTTGACTCTACTAAGTTAATGTTACAACAATTTCTGCATTTGGATTCTTATATGAGGCTTTGGAGGTACGTAAATTAAAATCATACAAAATTTTTTCCAAAACTATATCTGATACATAAAATATGGTGGTGTGTAAAGGATATGCAGCACATTGAGGGCTGTACACAATACACGGCTATATGGGACATGCCTTGGTCGACTTACATGCCCTAACTGGTTTTGATATGTGGAAGAGCAAAGGGGTGCGTTGAATGGATCAGCTGATAGATGATCAAGATCTTAAACTATTTACTTGTTTGCAAACTAACTTTGATCTTCCCCATGCCCAATTTTATAAGTACCTTCAGCTTCGACATTCATATGGAGTTGAGAGTAAAAATAAAGATAATGGATAATGTCCTGATTTGAGCTATTAGCAGAGTAGATGACACTTCTGGCCTTATATCCCTTTTATATAAAAGTTTGTTGACGAGATTCCTGGATAGATTTCCCTCTCTGTTGAGGAGCAAATGAGAAAGAGATATCGGGCCCAAAGACGAAACCCTTTGGAATGAGATTCTATCACGAGTCCCTCGATTATCCATGAATTGAGGCACATCGTATTTCTCATTTATACTTGCTACATAGGGTTTATAGAACCCCGGTTTTTCTGTATAACATTGGGTTTAGAGACTCTTCTATGTGTCCTAGATGCGGTGTGGAACCGGGCGCTTTGATACATATGATGTGGCAATGCTTGCGATTGCAACAGTTTTGGTCAGAAGTAGTGGAACTAATCTCTTCCATATATCAGTTCTCTGTAGATTCTACCCCATATGTATGTATTCTGGGATACGTGATGGATATATCTATCTCTGAACATGTTAACTTAGCCATTGCACGTTTGTTATATGAAGCTAAGAAGCTTATTGCAAAACATTGGCTAGATGAACAGCCCCCACTCTAATAGAATTTTGTAACAAAGTTTATTGGTTAATGCGTATGAAAAAATATACCTATGTATCTCGAAATGCTAGACGCACGTTTGATAAAATATGGGCACCCTTGGATAGAGAGACTGGGTTAGACTCCTTGTTACAGCTGGGTTGGGAACGACTGTTAGCCTTCTAGTATGTATAGGATGTTGACTATCGCTTTGAGATCTCAGGGAGGATGGCATTTGTATAAGTTGAACTGTGTACGCCATGTATATATGTATATTATACTATTGTACATTGTAATATTGTATAATCATTGTAATGTATACTTAAGAGGACAAGGAAGGGGGAGTTTATTTTGTTTGGTTTTCTTTCTTTTGTATTGGAGTACTATGTTGTTTTGTTGTTAAAAAATAATTTACAATAAAAATGTACTTGATTAAAAAAAAAAGTTTGAAAATAGTAGTAAACAAGATGCTTTTTTAATTTTAAGCTATTTTTTTCTGGTAATAATGTAGTTTTACCCTAAAATAGACCTTTTATTTGTGATCATCATTGTCTACCATAAATTTTGATATATTACATGTCTATTTTAGGGTAATTATGGTCAGGGATAGCGTTACGACAATGATTGGCGGGGGGGAACGTTTTTTTTGGGCGGGTATTTTATGCCTATTTATTTGTTAATAAAAAATGTTTGCAATTTATTTTACTGTTGTTTTTTATTGTTATGGTCTGTCCCCCAAAGGTCAGAAAAGACCTTTGGGCGACTTTATTTTTTATTTTTCTACTTTTACACCTTATTTTTCCATTGTAATGATATGTTCACACAAGCTATTTTGCGGGGGCTGAACGCCTCCAAACATCTGCCCATTGATTTCAATGGGAAAAACGGCATTGCGTTCCCATGGGGCATTTTTTACGCCGCTGTTTTTAAAGATGGCCACGTAATAAAACGCCTCGTAAAAAGAAGTCCATGTCACTTCTTGAGACGCTTCTGGAGCCGTTTTTCATTGTCTCCATAGAAAAACAGCTCCAAAAATGGCCGTAAAAAACGCATCAAAAAACGCTTGATGCCTAAAACACTGCTGAAAATCAGAGGCTGTTTTCCCTTGAAAACAGCTCTGTATTTTACAGCGTTTTTTTGTTAAGTTGCACATCAGCTCCAGTTACAGGGGAAATCAGCCCTCATAGGGTATGTGCACACGTAGTGTTTTCAGGCATATTTCGGGGCATTTACACCTCAAAAAACACCCGAAAAAACTGAAACAGAACGCCTACAAACATCTGCCCATTGTTCCGACGGGTAGTTTTTTTACGGCAAATTTATGAAAAATGGCACGTAAAAAGATGCCTGCGAAAAAGAAGTGCATGTGCAACAGAGTTTTTGGAGCCGTTTTTCATTGACTCTATAGAAAAACAGCTGTAAAAAACGCCATGAAAAACGTGAGTTGCTAAAAAAGCTTCTGAAAATCAGGACCGGTTTTCCCTTGAAAACAGCTCCGTGTTTTCAGACGTTTTTGTGACGTTTAGTGACTATTGTGACTAATATGGCTGTGGGTTAGACCCAGCAGCAGCCTCTTACTAACGGGATCCTGGCAATCATGTGACCAGTCACATGATCACCGGGACCAATAGAGGCAGTGGCGCTGCCGTTGTCACAGCACTCAGTGACTGCCAGGGACCTGACACTCACTTGGGCAACCAGTTAAAAAAACGTGCCGTAAATACACAATGTTGCGGGTTTTAACCCCTTAATGACCAGCATATTTTAAACCTTAATGAGCAAGCTTTTTTTTTCCGTTTTTCAATCGTTGCATTCCAAGAGCTATAACTTTTTTATTTTTAGTTTTTATTGGTACCATTTTGGAGTACGTGCGACTTTTTGATCACTTTTTTATCAAATTTGTTTGAAGGTAGGATGAACAGAAAACAGCAATTCCGGCATTGTTTATTATTTAATTTTTTACGGCGTTCAACGTGCGGATTAAATAACGTAATCGCTTTATAGTTGGGGTCATTATGGACGCACCGATACCATATATAATTTTTGGGGTTTTTTCATATTAAAGTATTGTATAAGGGCAAAAGTGGGTTTTTCATCTTTTTTATTTGGGATTTTTATTTATTTATTATTAACTTTATTAAACTTTTTGATAACTTTATTTTTAGTCCCACTAGGGGACTTCACTATGCGATCTTCTGATCGCTTTTATAATCCACTGCAATACTTCTGTATTGCATCGTATTATGGCCTGTCAGTGTAAGGCCGCGTTTACACAAGCGTGTGCGTTTTGCGCACGCTAAAAACGCTGAGTTTTGCGTGCGCAAAAGGCACTTAACAGCTCCTTGTGTCATCACCATATGATGCGCGGCTGCGTGATTTTCACGCAGCCGCCATCATTATGACACTATGTTTGGATGTTTGTAAACAGAAAAGCACGTGGTACTTTTCTGTTTTCATTCATCCTTTTCACTGCTGTTGCGCGAATCACGCTGTTCACACGGAAGTGCTTCCGTGTGACATGTGTGGTTTTCACGCACCCATTGACTTCAATTTGTGCGTGATTCGCGAACAGCGCACAAATATAGAACATGTCGTGAGTTTTTGGCAACGGACTCATGTTGCAAAAAATTCACGGACTGTCTGCACGGCCCCATAGACTATTATAGGTCCGTACGTCACGCGTGAAAATCACGTGCGTCGCACGGACGAATTAC
Organism: Rhinoderma darwinii; assembly: GCF_050947455.1. Taxonomy (NCBI): domain Eukaryota; kingdom Metazoa; phylum Chordata; class Amphibia; order Anura; family Rhinodermatidae; genus Rhinoderma; species Rhinoderma darwinii. Next base: position 293,446,638 of record NC_134690.1, on the reverse strand, counting down.
ACGCTCGTGTAAACAAGCTCTAAAAGTGACAGACACCTGCTAGGTCATGCCTCAGGTATCGCCAGGCAGGCATCCTCTACAGGCAGACCTGGGGGCCTTTGATAGCCCCCCCGGCTGCCATAGAAGGCATTGGCACCTTGTGATTGAAATTGCAGGGTGCCAATGGGGTGAGAGAGGGAGCACCCTCCCTACAAAACCACTTGGATGCGGCGCTCGCTATTGAGCGCCGCATCTAAGGGGTTAAACGGGTGAGATCGATGTTGAAATCGATCCCGCCCGTTAGTGCAGGTGTCCGGCTGTCTTTAGACCGCCCGACACTCGCTTTAGCTGGCACGTACACCCGTGCCAGGCTTATGTCAGAGCGCCGTGAAAAGGCGGCTCTCTGGTCTAAGTACCCTTAACGGCCGCTGTGAAAAGGCATATTTGTGGTCATTAAGGGGTTAAGGACCCTGACCACCGGATGTTTATATACAGCTGGCGGTCGGGAATCTTTTAACCCCTTCCCTCTTTAGCCACTTTTGACCTTCCTGACAGAGCCTCATTTTTCAAATCTGACATGTGTCACTTTATGTGGTAATAACTCCGGAATGCTTTCACCTATCCAAGCGATTCTGAGATTGTTTTCTCGTGACACATTGGACTTTATGTTACTGGCAAAATTTGCTCGATATGTTCAGTATTTAATTGTGAAAAACACCAAAAATTAGCGAAAAATTAGCATTTTTCTCAATTTAAATGTATCTGCTTGTAAGACAGGCAGTCATAACACACAAAAATTTTGCTAATTAACATCACCCATATGTCTACTTTAGATTGGCATCGTTTTTTGAACATCCTTTTATTTTTCTATGACCTCACAAGGCTTAGAACTTTAGCAGCAATTTCTCACATTTTCAAGAAAATTTCAAAAGGCTATTTTTACAGGGGCCAGTTCAGTTGTGAAGTAGTTTTGAGGGCCTTATATATTAGAAACCCCCAAAAAGTCACCCCATTTTAAAAACTTCACCCCTCAAAGTATTCAAAACAGCATTTAGAAAATGTCTTAACCCTTTACACATTTCACAGGAATTAAAGCAAAGTAGAGGTGAAATTTACAAATTTCATATTTTTCTGCAGAAATAAATTTTTAATACAATTTTTTTTATAATACAGAAGGTTTTACCAGAGAAATGCAACTCAATATTTGTTGCCCAGTTTCTGCAGTTTTAGGAAATATCCCACATGTGGCCGTAGCGTGCTACTGGAATGAAGCACCGGCCTCAGAAGCAAAGGAGCACCTAGTGGATTTTGGGGCCTTATTTTTGTTAGAATATATTTTAGGCACCATGTCAGGTTTGAAGGGCTCTTGCGGTGCCAAAACAGTGAAAATCCCCCAAAAGTGACCCCATCTGGGAAACTAGACACCTCAAGGAAATTATCTAGGTGTGTAGTGAGCATTTTGACCCCACAGGTTTTTTACAGAAATTATTGGAATTAGGCCGTGAAAATTAAAATCAACATTTCTTCAAAGAAAATGTAGGTTTAGCGATTTTTTTTCTCATTTCCACAAGGACTAAAGGAGAAAAAGCACCGCAAAATTTGTAAAGCAATTTCTCCCGAGTAAAACAATACCTCACATGTGGTAATAAACGGTTGTTTGGAGACACGGCGTGGCTGAGAAGGGAAAGAGCGCTATTTGGCTTTTGGAGTTCACATTTAGCAGGAATGGTTTGCGGAGGCCATGTCACATTTACAAAGCCCCTGAGGTGACAAAACAGTGGAAACCTCAAACAAGTGACCCCATTTTGGAAACTATACCCCTTGAGGAAATTATCTAGGGGTATAGTGAGCATTTTGACCCCACAGGTTTTTTGCAAAAATTTTTGCAAGTAGGCTGTGAAAATGAAAATCTACATTTTATCAAATAAAATGTAGGTTTAGCTAATTTTTTTTCATTTCCACAAGGACTAAAGGAGAAAAAGCACCATAAAATTTGTAAAGAAATTTCTCCCGAGTAAAACAATACCCCACATGTGGTAATAAACGGCTGTTTGGACACACGGCGAGGCTGAGAAGGGAAAGAGCGCCATTTGGCTTTTGGAACTCAAATTTAGCAGGAATGGTTTGCGGAGGCCATGTCACATTTACAAAGCCCCTGAGGGGATAAAACAGTGGAAACCCCCCACAAGTGACCCCATTTTGGAAACTACACCCATTGAGGAAATTATCTAGGGGTATAGTGAGCGTTTTGACACAACAGGTTTTTTGCATAAATTATTGGAAGTAGGCCCTGAAAATGACAATCTAAATTTTTTCAAAGAAAATGTAGGTTTAGCTAATTTTTTATAATTTCCACAAGGACTGAAGGAGAAAAAGCACCGCAAAATTTGTAAAGCAATTTCTCCCGAGTAAAACAATACCCCACATGTGGTAATAAACGGTTGTTTGGAGACACGGCGTGGCTGAGAAGGAAAAGAGCGCTATTTGGCTTTTGGAGTTCACATTTAGCAGGAATGGTTTGCGGAGGCCATGTCACATTTACAAAGCCCCTGATGGGACAAAACAGTGGAAACCCCCCACAAGTGACCCCATTTTGGAGACTACACCCATTGAGGAAATTATCTAGGGGTATAGTGAGCGATTTGACCCCACAGTTTTTTTGCAGAAATTATTGGAAGTAGGCCCTGAAAATAATAATCTACATTTTTTCAAAAAAATCTAGGTTTAGCTAATTTTTTCTCATTTCCAGAAGGACTGAAGGAGAAAAAGCACCACAAAATTTGTAAAGCAATTTCTGCCGAGTAAAACAATACCCCACATGTGGTAATAAACGGCTGTTTGGACACACGACAGGGCTTAGAAGGGAAAGAGCACTATTTGGCTTTTTGAGATCACATTTAGCAGGAATGATTTGCGGAGGCCAGGTCACATTTGCAAAGCCCCTGAGGGGACAAAACAATGAAAACGCCCAAAAAGGGACTCCATTTAGGAAACTACACCTCTTGAGGAATTCATCTAGGGGTGTAGTGAGCATTTTGACCCCACAGATGTTTCATAGAATTTATTAGAATTAGGCAGTGAAAATAAAAACAGTCCTTTTTCTTCAATAAGACGTCGCTTTAGCGCAAATTTTTTCATTTTCTCAACAAATAAAGGAAAAAAAGAACCCAACATTTGTAAAGCAATTTCTCCCGAGTACGGCAATATCCCATATGTGGTCATAAACTGCTGTTTGGGCAAACGGCAGGGCTCAGAAGGGAAGGACCGCCATTTGGAGTGCAGATGTTGCTGGATTGGTTTCTGGGCGCCTGTGGGCCCAAAACAGTGGAAACCCCCCAGAAGTGACCCCATTTTGGAAACTACACCCCTCAATGCATTTACCAAGGGGTGTAGTAAGCATTTTAACCCTACAGGTGTTTTGTAGAAATTAGTGTTCACTCGATGTTGCAGAGTGAAAATGGGATTTTTTTCCATAGATATGCCAATATGTGGTGCCCGGCTTGTGCCACCATAACAAGACAGCTCTCTAATTATTATGCGGTGTTTCCCGGTTTTAGAAACACCTTACATGTGACCCTAATCTTTTGTCTGGACATATGACAGGGCTCAGAAGTGAAGAGTACCATGCGGAGTGGAGGCCTAATTTGGCGATTTACAAAGTATTGGTTCACAACTGCAGAGGCTCAGATGTGAAATAATAAAAAGAAACCCCTGATAAGTGACCCCCATTATGGAAACTGCACCCCTCAAGGCATTTATTAAGGGGTGTAGTGAGCATTTTCACCCCACAGGTCTTTTCCATAAATGAATGCGCAACGGATGGTGCAAATTAAAAATTTATATTTTTCCCTAGATATGCCATTCAGTGGCAAATATGTCATGCCAATCTTATGACGCTGGAGACACACATCCCAAAAATTGTTAAAAGGGTTCTCCCGGGTATGGCGATGCCATATATGTTAAAGGAAACTGCTGTTTGGGCACGCTGTAGGGTTCAGAGCCGAGGGAGCACCATTTGGCTTTTGGAGAGCGGATTTTGCTTGGTACTATATTTGTTTGAGTATTGCTGGTGTTTTATAATGTGGGGGTACATGTAAGCGGGGCGGAGTATATAAGGGGCATAGTCAGGTGGTATAAAAAAAATAATAATCCATAGATGTGTGTTACGCTGTGACACAATCCTTTCTGCACAGGCCGGTGTCGCACTGATAAATGGTGTCATTTCTTATCCCCCTTTTGGTCCACACTCCGCACCTTTTGTAGTTTGGGGAATTTTGCTGTGAAGTGTTGTCTTGGTATAATACGGGCACCGTCGCTTCCAGCGGATATGTTTGGGCTCTCCCCTTCCTCGTTCCCTAATTTTAGGTCCTTGATAAATCGCCTCTTGAAACAGAAGAAATGTTCCCCTCGGGCACAACTGCATATTTTTTTATTTCCTGACTTATTGGAGCCATAACTAATTTTATTTTTCATAGACGTAGTGGTATGAGGGCTGGTTTGTTGCGGGACGAGCTGTAGTTATTATTGGTACCATTTTGGGGTACATGTGACTTTTTGATCACCTTTTATCCTATTTTTTGGGATGCCAGGTAAACAAAAAAAACGCAATTCTGGCACAGCTTTTTTCGTTTTTTTTATACAGCGTTCACTACGCGTTATAAACTACATGTTACCTTTATTCTGCGGGTCAGTACGATTCCGGCGATACCTAATTTATAGCACTTTTTTATGTTTTACAACTTTTTGCACAATAAAATTACTTTTGTAAAAAGAATGTATTTTTTCTGTCGCCAAGTTGTGAGAACCATAACGTTTTAATTTTTTTGTCGCCGGAGGTGTATGAGGGCTTGTTTTTTGCGGGACGAGCTATAGTTTTTATAGGTACCATTTTTGGATACGTGCGACTTTTTGATCACTTTTTATTCTAATATTTTTAGGGCAAAGTGACCAAAAAACAGAAACTCTGGTAAAGTTTTTTACGTTTTTTTTTACGCTGTTCACCGCGTGCAATAAATAATATAATATTTTGATACCTCAGGTCGTTACGGTCATGGCGATACAAATACATATGGTTTATTATTATTTTTCAATAATAAAGGACTTGATAAGAGTAAAAGGGGGATTGTGTTTTATTTGATTACTTGAAACTTTTATTGTTTTCAAACTTTTATTTTTTTCACTTTTTTTTTACACTTTTTTATACTTTTTTTACACTTTTCTTCAAGTCCCACTAGGGGACTTGAAGGTTCAACGGTCAGATTTTTTTTTTTCTAATACATTGCACTACCTATGTAGTGCAATGTATTAGATCTGTCAGTCATTCACTGACAGCAAGCCGATTAGGCTTCGCCTCCCGGCGGGGCCTAAATTGGCTTCCGTAATGGCAGAGCAGGAGACCATTGTGTCTCCTGTTGCCATAACAGCAGTCGCCAGTCCCGATTGCCTCTCAGGGCTGGTGATCTGCTAGTAACCGCTACGATGCAGCAATCGCTTTCGATTTCTGCATCGAAGGGGTTAATGGCATGGATCGGAGCTAGCTCCGGTTCCTGCCGTTACAGGTGGATGTCAGCTGTACAGTACAGCTGACTTCCACCGCTGATGACGCCGGATCAGCTCCTGACCCGGCGCCATCTTGCCGGCAGCTACGGAAGCCGATCAGGCTCCGTCGCCGGGCGGATCTTGACCGGCTTCGGTGCTAGGCAGACCGGGAGGCCAGTATTAGGCCTCCGATTGCCATTGCAGCCACCGGAACCCCGGCAATTTCATTGCTGGGGCTCCGATGAGCTGCAAACACCTTAAGTGCAGCGATCGCGTTTGAGCGCTGCACTTAAGGGGTTAATGGCGGGGATCGAAGCTAATTTCGGTCCCCGCCGTTACAGTCGGATGTCAGCTGTAAGATACAGCTGGGATCCGGTGATGATGGCACCGACTCAGCTTCTGAGCCGGTGCCAAACATTTGACGTAAATGTACGGCATTTTGCGGGAAGTCAATGCTTTCCACGACGTACATTTACGTCAAATGTCGGGAAGGGGTTAAAGAACAGGGATCTATCAAAGTCTGATCTTCACAACACATGTTTGTGGAAGTGTATCATGGCGAAAACAAAGGAGATTTCTGAGGACCCCATAAGAAGAGTTGTTGATCAGGCTGGAAAAGGTTACAAAACTATTTCTAAAGAGTTTGGACTCTTGCCAATCTACAGTTAGACAGATTGTGTACAAATGGAGGAAATTCAAGACCATTATTACCTTCCCCAGAGTGGTCAACCAACAAGATCACACCAAGGCGTATAATAGATTGCGAGGTCACAAAGGAACCCAAGGCAACCTCTAAGCAACTTAAGACATTTCTCACATTGGCTAATGTTCATGAGTCCACGCTGAACAACAATGGTGTACATAGCACGATTGCAAGGAGAAAGCCTCTGCTCTCAATAGAGAGGTAAAGCCAGCAACAAATAGCATATGTTGTCATTTTTGTGGCGGAAAAGCTGCAATTCCACCACAAAAACTGCAAATCAGAAAATGTATTAAAAAAAAGCTAATACTTATCCCCGGGCTTTGTCATAGCAACATGTCCCTCTGTTCTCCGTGCAGCCTATCCTTCTGGGATGAAGTTTCATCCCATGTGACTGCTGAAACCAATCACAGGCTGCAGCAGTCACATGTGCTGCAGCGTCTTCACAGGAGGCTGGGCTGCACGGAGAACAGAGGGATGTGTCGCTATGGCAACGTGTTGTTTTTTTCCAGCACTGTTTTTTGTAACGGAAAATCTGTCAGGAAACCTGCACCACAATTTGGTGTGTTTTTTTGCTCGTAATTCCCTGCTGGTTCTAGGACGGATATGCTGCATGATTTTACATAGCTTATCCACCCTGTGTGAACATACCCTATTAGGATAACCTATTAAAAATGCCACTCAGGTGGTCTTGGTGGCCATGGGGCCCCTTGAGTTCTTGCGGGTGTGTGGTCCCCTGCTGCAATAGCCAGCCTGCAGCCGCTGTGACTGTCTAAATTGTATGTGGGTCAGTGGGATAGTTGGGCCGGGAGCTGGAACCCTTAAAGAGCACCAATGATTATCTGGCCCTGCTAGAAAGTGTTCTACTATCTCAAAAGTGTTTTGAAAATGGGGTGTTGCTTGGCTAAAAGGGGCATAGCTTAAATGCGTCAAATTTGAGTCAAAATTTGGTGCTAAATAAACTCGCAAACTAAACAATTCAAAGAGGTGGTGCAGAGAAAAGCATCCAACATGTCAAAGCAAGATGCACCAAATTTATCATGCAGCATGCCGCACTGTGATAAATTTGGTGCCCCTACTGACTGCCTGTTCTAAGTTAAGGGCTATGTAAATGTTTGAATGTGTTTTGTTTTGTTTTTAATAAAAATGCGTATTAGTAAACTTTGTACTACATTTTATAAAAAAATATTTTAACGTTTTAAGATACAGCTGCTTTGTATTCTCTATACAGAGCAGCTGTATCTAGCGCTATTCACTAAATCCGTCAGTCCCGCGGATCAGAAGGGTTCAGTAACAGCGGGTCCTGTGTGTCTCTGATCCACATTTAAACTATCATATCTAAGTTCATAGATGTGATAGTTTACAGGTGGATCCTGCGTGTCAGAAACATATGATATTTAAGGCTCCATGCACACGACAATAGATTTCGTCCGATTTCATCCATAATTGCAGACCGTAATTACGGTACGCAATTAAGGATCCATTAATTTCTATTGACCATGGACATCTTCCCATATATATGCGTGAAGGTGTCCGAGCTGTAGAAAGCCTCGGCAAAAGATAGGACATGTCCTATCTTTTGCTTTTTACGGACCATGCTCCCATACTTATATGAAAGCACGAGCTGAAAATGCGGGTGGCTGAGGCCTTACCGGTGGATCCTGCGTCGTTTTAGATGCATAATGAACCCTATAGGTGAAGATTTAGGAAAACTGCGTAACAGGAATTTGTTGCTCATAGCAACCAATCACAGTGCATCTTTCATATCTAATAGTGCTCTTTAAAAATTAAAGCTGCACTGTGATTGGTTGCTACTGACAAGAAAGACAATTTTTCTGTTAGACAGTTCTCACGTATTTATGCCACTAATCGTATGTGTTAACATTCAATGCCAGTATACTGGAGTATAAAAGTGCAATTTGCAGGGAAACTTGCATTTTGCACAAACATTTTGTCTTTTTCTATTTCACTTTAAAAACTGTGGGTGGGGCTTAGTGGCAGGGGCATGCCACAAGCGCTTCCCCATTAACTTTAGTTAATGGCAGAAACTGGTGTACATTATAGTAGAAATCTTTGCCAGATTGTACTAGTTATATATTTCTCTTTCTGGTGCACAGGTGGCGCTTCTTAATAAATTAGGCGTATATTACTCCAATGCATTTTAGATTAAGGCTGTTGTATAAAACACCGGTTTTAGTAAATCTGGCCAATTGTTTACATGATTTTGTAAGGTCTTGTGCACACAGTGTAGATTTAATGCAGATTTTGCACTAATTTTTTAAGACAAAAACAGGAACGGAACCTTAAGGCTGAATTCACACGGGGCGGATATGCTGCGTAAGAGCCTGCAGCATATCCACCCTGTGCGCCGCAGGGAATTCCGGTCGAAAAACCTCACCAAACTGTGGTGCAGTTTTTCGCCCAGAATGTCCGCTGCGGAAAACTGCAGCACTTAGCTAGCAGGCTGGCCACCTGGGATGATGTTTCATCCCAGGAGACAGCTGCAGCAGCGGTCACATGGGATGATGCGCCATCCAAGGCCGGACCCTTGGGATGACCAGCCCTCTGACCTCATCTAGGCCGGACCCTTGGGATGACATTTCATCCTATGTGACCACCGCCACAGCCTGTGATTGGCTGCAGCGGTCAGATGGGATGAAACGTCATTCCAGGAGGCCACGCTGGAGGGAGGAACACAGACTTAGGGGTTAGTATAAACATTTTTATTTCTGAGTTGCGATTTTTGCGGGGAAATCGCTGGGGACCCGCCGCAAAAATGCAACAACTGCTATTTGTTGCGGGTTTTACCTCCCCATTGAGTTCAATGGGATAAACTTGCAACAAATAAGCAGCGTTTACGCAAATACAATTGACATGCTGCGGAATAAAACTCCGGACTGCAGGTCAATTTCGGAGCGGTTTTTCCGCTCAGTATTTACGCAGTGTGTGGGTGAGATTTGTTTTATCTCATCCACTTTACTGCTTCTGTATTTGTTGCGGATTTTCCGCAACTAAATGCATTGCGTAAAAACCGCAGTATTTACGCAATGTGTGAACTGACCCAAACGGAAGAAATATATAAAGGAAGGCCTCAAAGTGTCTTAAAAAATGCATGCAAATTCTGCAGTAAATCTGCACTGTTTGAACAAGGTCTCATACTTTTTTTTTATCAGTCCCTTGCCTTGTTTTTTTTAATTCAGTGCTTCAAGACAGGCAGAAAAAGTGGACATTAGTTTCATACTAATAAGAGCCTGTTCAGGGCAGAGATTACCGAACACAATAGCGCAGCATTCCGACGGAAAGCCGATGGAACCCATTAAAGACAATTTGTTCTATCGGCCACCGGTGGTATCCAATGGACCAGAACAGAGTAATGGCCCGACGCAGATGTGAACAGGGCCTAACATGATGACAAAGCAAGAGAATATATATCTTTTAGAAAACTGTGTTTACATCATCCTTTTACATTGTCTTAGCAAAGCTGGATGTTTAATCATGGCATTCTTTAACAGAAAAGATAGACATAACAATAGTGATATCTTCAGTCTCAGGTTCACGTAGGAAAGAGAAACATATGCAGAGAACTATGCCAGCTATTTCACATGAAAGACATTCTACATAGAAGTTTCCAGATTACATACGTGTAAACTTTGGGGGTTCAGGCTAAAGATGTCTGAAAAAGTTTTTTACTGTCAGTTTCTGGTGTTAATGTCTTTAATATCAGAACAAAACTCTGGTTTGCATATCCATTTTTAGATATTCATCACATTATTGAGCCATTGATATGAAACCTCAGTGTGTGATGACATAAAGGTAAACAGTTGGTGCAGCAACTTGACCGTGTATAAATTGGTGCTATCAAATAACTTATGTGAACTGAGGCAGACATCCACATACCTTTGAACATAAGGATTCAATTGGATTAAAATACAATATTAAAGGAAACCTGTCACCATCATTTCACCTATTGAACTCTACTCACCCCACACTGGCCGGTTCTATCAAAAGTTCATTGCCGTTATATCCTCTCCTAAACTCCTTCTCCTACCATAAATAATGGTTTGCAATTATTTTGCACCCTTTATGGTAATAATCTGTCAGTCTCGTTCGTTCCTCTGCTTATGCCCACCCACAACCGAAAACTGGCCCATCCTGAATGCCGAAATCTCGTCTGAGATAGCGCGCATGCGCCTGTCATGTGTGGTCCGAGACTCTTTCCTGCTTCGTTAGGGCCTCAAATCTAGTTACTGTGCATGTGCCGCCATGGTGTCCCGTTGTGCGCGCGCAGCATAACAGGACATCGATGCGCAAGCGTGGGATTTCGTGTGTGCTGAAGGGAGGCGAGAATTATTTTTTTTTTAACTTTTTAAGATACAGCTTCTATGTGTCCTGTATTTATAGAAGCTGTATCGTTCTGTCAAAGCTGCATCCGCCAGTTCAGCTTAACTGACGTCTCTGCTGAGAGCGGGTCCTGCGTGTCCATTACATACAAGATCCACCTATTAACTTTCACATCTAAGTTATGAACTTAAATGTGATCGACACACAAATACATGAATTCAATTTTAAAAAATTGCTTCCAAAGGTGTACATAGCCTTTAAGCATAGCTATGCCTAAAATCTTGCAATTTGGGAATCAGAGTTTGTAGATAATAACACTGTAGACAGATTAATGAGTAGAGCAGGGGCGTCGCTACCTTCGTGCCTCCAGGGCCCAAGCCCCGGATCTTTGGCCTGGTGCCCCGGATCCCCGGGCAACCGCCACATTCAATGGTGTAGCTATGTGGGTCGCAGCGGTCGCAATTGCGACTGGGCTACGGAGACCCGCACCGCGTCTATAAAAATGTACTATAGTAACTGGGGCCTATGTCATAAAATACACGGGTCACGGTTACTATAGTAATAACACTATACTTACCCTCCTTCCCAAGCTCAGCGGAAGTCCTGACGTCTTCTCGGGTCATGACGTCACGACGCTGTGCGCCATGCATGACGTCACGATGCTGGGTAGTGTCGGGACATCTGCTGCACCAGGAGTCGAAGAGGAGGGTAAGTGTGACATTACTGCCTGCTGGACTACTGTATCTAAGCCTGCCTTGTGGCAGGCTTAGATACAGGGTCTAACAGACAGTATCACACATGGACCCTGTATCTAAGCCTATCACATGGTGGCCTTAGATACATGATGGGCCCTGTATCTAAGCCTACCACATTGTAGGCTTAGATACAGGGCCCCAGCAGACAGTTATCGTACACTGTATAAGATTACTGTCTGCTGGGGCCCTATATCTAAGCCTAACATGTGGTAGGCTTAGATACAGGGTCTAACAGACAATATCACACATGGGCCCTGAATCTCAGCCTATCACTTAGTAGGCTTAGATACATGGCCATGTATGATACTGTCTGATGAGCCCTGTATCTAAGCCTACCACATTGTAGGCTTAGATAGAGGGCCCCAGCAGACAGTAATCTTATACTGTATAAGATTACTGTCTTCTGAGGCTCTGTATCTCAGCCTAACATATGGAAGGCTTAGATACAGAGCCCAGCAGACAGGATCACACATGGTGTGATCATGTCTGCTGGGCCCTGTATCTAAGCCTACCATATGGTAGGCTTAGTGTCACGGCGCGGGGTGTGGACCCACTGGGCCGTACAGCGTAGCGGGGTAGCAGCTGGCCAACATGGTACAAAACAATGTCTATAGTTCGGAACGGGAACCTGAGGCAATGTAGACAGTAGCGGAAGCAGTACTTGACTTTCACAGCAGGGCACCGTGGGTGCAGCGGAATGCACAACTTGACTTTCTCAGCAGGTAGCACCATGGATGCAGCGGAAAACTCGACTTGAGTTTCACTGTAGATACGATAGCACGGGATACAGGGTACACACACATGGGCCCTGAATCTAAGCCTATCACTTAGTAGGCTTAGATACATGGCCATATATGATACTGTCTGATGAGCCCTATATCTAAGCCTACCACATTGTAGGCTTAGATAGAGGGCCCCAGCAGACAGTAATCTTATACTGTATAAGATTACTGTCTTCTGAGGCTCTGTATCTCAGCCTAACATATGGAAGGCTTAGATACAGGGCCCAGCAGACAGGATCACACATGGTGTGATCATGTCTGCTGGGCCCTGTATCTAAGCCTACCATATGGTAGGCTTAGTGTCACGGCGCGGGGTGTGGACCCACTGGGCCGTACAGAGTAGCGGGGTAGCAGCTGGCCAACATGGTACAAAACAATGTCTATAGTTCGGAACGGGTACCTGAGGCAATGTAGACAGTAGCGGAAGCAGGACTTGACTTTCACAGCAGGGCACCGTGGGTGCAGCGGAATGCACAACTTGACTTTCTCAGCAGGTAGCACCATGGATGCAGCGGAAGACTCGACTTGAGTTTCACTGTAGATACGATAGCACGGGATACAGGGTACAGGCAGCAGGAACGGGTAACACTGGGACTGGAAAACACTGGGAGACCATTTGCAAGACAAACTTAGGTATACAACAACGCTCAGGCAAGAAACCAGTGGGCAGAGCCCCTTTTTATAGTCCAGCAGCCATTTGGGCTAATAATTGATGGGTGACAGCTGGACGCGTACTGGCCCTTTAAGGTTGCGCGGGCTCGTGCGCCCTGCGGATTCAGTCCGAGGACCCGGAAGTGGGTGCCGGCGTCTCCCTGGAGGGAGCTAACGCCGTGAAGAGAGATGTCCATGGCCGGGGCCGTCAAGGGGTAAGTCTGAACGTCGAACCCCGGCCATATACGTTACAGTATCCCACCTCTTACGCCCCCTCCTCTTGGGGCCAGAGTGGGAAAGACATTTCTTCACGAGGACAGGAGCATCGATGTTCTCCTCTGGCTCCCAAGACCTCTCCTCTTGACCAAATCCCCTCCAATCCACCAAATAAAACGTCCTTCCTCCTACTTTCTTGGTAGCCAGGATCTCCCTCACTTCGAAAGTTCCGGATGAACCGCCAGGAGCCACTGCGGAACTAGGAGTCCTGGAGTAGCGGTTCAGAACCACGGGTTTTAGCAAGGAGACGTGGAAGGAGTTAGGGATCTTGAGGGTAGGAGGCAGTCGAAGCTTGTACGACACAGGATTGATCTGTAGTAGAATCTCGAAGGGTCCAAGGAACCTGGGGGCAAGATGGCACCCTCAGCCGGATATTCCTGAAAGAAAGCCAGACCTTTGTACCTGGAAGAAACTGGGGAGGTTCTTGTCTTCTAGTGTCTGCCTTTCTCTTCATGGGGTCCACCTCTAATGAAAACTGTAGAGACACATCAGGCTGATGAAGAATAGAGGCTGACATGAAGGCCTTTTTTAAGGTTTTAAATGCGACTTCCACCTCTGGAGTCCATACCTTGGCATTCATACCCTTTTTAGTGAGGGTGAAGATGGGGGCTGTCAAAGAAGAGAAGTTGGGAATGAACAGTCTGTAGAAGTTGGCGAATCCCAGGAAGCGTTGTATGGCCCTTAAGCCTTGGGGACGTGGCCACTCCAGGACAGCCTTGACCTTTTCAGGGTCCATCTTGAGACCCTGATCAGAGATTATATAGCCCAGGAAGGGTAGTGACTTCTCTTGGAACACGCACTTCTCCAACTTGACGTAAAGATGATTCTCCCTTAATCGAAGCAACACCTGGCGGACATGGCCCTGATGAGTCACAAGATCTGGGGAAAAAAATCAAGATATTATCGAGATACACCACATCACAGACATAGAGGAGATCACGAAAAATGGTATTCACAAATTCTTGAAATACTGCGGGAGCGTTACACAGGCCGAAGGGCATGACCAAATACTCGTAGTGTCCATCACGTGTGTTAAATGCAGTCTTCCACTCGTCACCCTGACGGATCCAGATTAGATTGTAAGCCCCCCGGAGGTGAAGCTTGGAAATTTTTTTCGCCCCTGTATACGATCAAAGAGTTCCGAAATCAACGGCAAAGGGTACTTGTTCTTCACAGTGATCTGGTTGGGGCCTCGGTAGTCAATGCAGGGTCGAAGGGATCCATCCTTCTTTTTGACAAAGAAAAACCCGGCTCCGGCCGGGGATGGAGACTATTGTATAAGGCCCCTCTCAAGATTCTCCTTAATGTAGGCCGACATAGACTGGGTCTCTGGCAAGGAGAGGGGTATACTCTACCGCGAGAAGGGGACGAATCAGGAACCAAGTCGATAGGACAATCATATTCTTGATGTGGTGGCAATGTCTCTGCCTCCTTTTTGTTGAAGACATCAGCGAACTGAGAGTAACATGGAGGCAGCCCTGCCAATGACTGATGCGGAGAAGGCTGGGAAGGATGGACATGCCCCAGACAGCGGTTGAGACACTTGGGACCCCACTGGAGAACCTCTCTGGAGTTCCAATCCAGGACTGGGGCGTGAAGACGGAGCCAAGGCAAACCCAGCAGCACGGGGTTGACGGCCTTGGACAGGACATACATGGAGATGAGCTCAGAATGAAGAGCTCCCACTTGAAGTCTTAATGGCTTGGTCACAGACAATACTGGGTCAGGCAAAGGCAGTCCATCTACCAAGGCAACGATCAACGGTCTCTCCAGCAAAACAGTAGGCAATTGAAGAAGATCCACAAGGTCTTGGCAGATGAAATCAGCTGCGGAGCCAGAGTCCAGGTAGGCAGAGACTGGATGAGGTCTCTCGCCAGCGACGATGGTCACAGGAATAAATAGTTTGGACGAGAGTTCTCTTTTAAGTGCAGTACTGCCCAGGGTTGTCTTTCCAACCAATCCCAGGCGTTGGGGTTTCTTAGGCCTTTGGGGGCACAGACGCACGACATGGCCAGCGAGGCCGCAATACAGACAGAGTCCAGAGGTGCACCTGCGCTGTTTTTCTTGAACGGACAGTTTAAACCAATACACCTGCATCGGAACCTTGGGCGAAGCAGATGAGCAAGGCAAGAGGGGTTGCTGGAAGTTGGGCGCCAGTCTAGGAAGCCGTTTCTCCTGTAGAATCTCTTGAGATCTCTCTCTGAGCCTTATGTCCACACGGGTAGCCAGTAGAATCAGGTCATCCAGGGCAGCTGGGAGATCTTGAGCAGCCAGTTCGTCCTTGATCTCAGGTGAAATGCCATGCCAGAAGGATGCTACCAAGGCCTCATTGTTCCAGGACAATTCTCCTGCCAGAGTCCGGAACTGGATGGTGTATTCGCCCACGGAGGCGTCCTCCTGACGCAGGTTCAAGATATCAGTGGCTGCCGATAAGGCTCGTCTAGGCTCCTCAAATACGGAACGGAACAACCGCACGAACCCCTTGAAGTCTCGGGTCCCTGTCGTTCCCAGATTGGATTCGCCCATGCCAGGGCCTTGCCGGCGAGTAGAGATATAATGAATGTGATCCTGGCTCCGTCCGAAGGAAATGCTCGGGCGTGCAGAGTGAAGTGGATTTGGCATTGATTCAGAAAACCCCTGCACGAACTTGCGTCTCCATGGAACCGAGGTGGCAATGGCAGCGAGAACCGAGGGTCCGACCTGGGACTGCCAGGATGTGTAGCAGGAGGGTCGATCGGAGGAGCTTGAATAGGAGTGGTGGCGGAAGGATGACAGGCTCTTGACTTGGCCAGCGGGGTCCATGGCCTGAGCGTACTGTCACGGCGTGGGGTGTGAACCCACTGGGCCGTACCGCGTAGCGGAGTAGCAGCTGGCCAACAAGGTACAAAACAATGTCTGTAGTTCCTGTATACCTGAGGCAATGTAGACAGTAGCGGAAGCAGGACTTGACTTTCACAGCAGGGCACTGTGGGTGCAGCGGAAGGCACGACTTGACTTTCTCAGCAGGTAGCACCGTGCATGCAGCGGAAGACTCGACATGAGTTTCACTGTAGATACAATAGCACGGGATACAGGGTACAGGCAGCAGGAACGGATAACACTGGGACTGGAAAACACTGGGAGACCATTTGCAAGACAAACTTAGGTATACAACAACGCTCAGGCAAGGAACCAGTGGGCAGAGCCCCTTTTTATAGTCCAGCAGCCATTTGGGCTAATAATTGATGGGTGACAGCTGGACGTGTACTGGCCCTTTAAAGCCGTGCACGCGCGGGCGCGCGCGCCCTGCGGGAATCAGTCCGAGGACCTGGAAGTGAGTGCCGGCATCTCCCTGGAGGGAGCTGACACCGTGAAGAGAGATGTCCATGGCCGGGGCCGTCAAGGGGTAAGTCTGAACCACGACCCCGGCCATAGACGTTACACTTAGATACATGACCCATGTGTGATGCTTTCTGATGAGCCCTGTATCTAAGTCTACCAAATAGTAGGCTTAGATACAGGGCCCCAGCAGACAGTAATCTTATACAGTATAAGATAACTGTCTGCTGGGGCCTTGTATCTAAGCCTACCTTGTGGGAGGCTTAGATACATGGTCTAACAGACAGTATCACGCTGTCTTTGTGTTTGTGTCTTTTTACAGGTTCGGTTGTTGGATTCAAGGACTACTTCGACAACGGCTTTTCTTATTTTCAATAAAATGGTTAATGAGGGTTGTGTGTTTTTTTTTTATTTCAATAAAATATTTCTTCTATGTTTTTGTATTTTCTTTTAAACTTAATTACTACCGCCTTAGTAATGGACGCTGGCTGATTGACATCGTCCATTACTAAGGCGGGGCTTAGTGTTAGCCGGTGCAGAGTCTAACACTAAGCCCCCATTATTACCCTGGTACCCACCGCTACCAGGGGTACCGGGAAGAGCCAGTTACGATCCAGTACCCGACCCTCTGTAGTGAGGCCCGGGTACTGGGACGGCTGCAGGCTGGTATTATTAGGCTGGGAAAGCCCGCTGCTGCTGTGTTGCATCTGGCTAGCTATGAAAAATTGGGTGGGACGCCACGTGTTTTTTTTTTTTAAATGGAAAAAAACCTGCGGTCCCCCCATTTTTCATAACTAGCCAGATACAACATAGCGGCAGCAGGCTAGCATTACCAGGGTGAGATGGCCCACTGTTTTTGGCCTTTCCCAGCCTAATAATACCAGCCTGCAGTCGCCCCAGTATCCGACCATCACTACAGATGGTCGGATACTGGATCGTACGCAGCTCTTCATGGTACCCCTAGTGGCGGTGGGTACCGGGGTAATAATGAGGGGTTAGTGTTAGACTCTGCACCAGCTAACACTGAGCCCCGCCTTAGTAATGGACGATGTCAATCAGCCAGCGTCCATTACTAAGGCGGTAGTTATTACGTTTAAAAAAATACAAGGACAGGGACATTTTTTTTATTGAAATAAAAAAAAACACAACCCTCATTAACCATTTTATTGAGAATAAAAAAGCTGTCATCGAAGTAGTCCTTGAATCCGAGGTATTACAAAATCCGAACCTGTAAAAAAAACACAAACACACCAAATGAATTAGTAAGGGTATGTTCACACGGCAACGCCAAATACGTCTGAAATTACGGAGCTGTTTTCAGGCGAAAACAGCTCCTGAATTTCAGACGTTTTTGCAAGTGTAGCAAAAAGGAGGAATGATCCAGCGATGTGTGATAAAGGTGGGGGAAACTCTGTTCCCACTTTATTGGAAAAATCAAATAGCAATAAATACAACGAAATAGCGAACAACACCAGAGGGTGACAAGGTGGTGGAATTGGCACGATAAAGTTTTTGCAAGTGCACGCGTTTTTTGTGGCGTCCATTACGGATGTAATTGGAGCTGTTTTTCAATGGAGTCAATGAAAAACGGCTCCAATTACGTCCCAAGAAGTGACATGCACTTCTATGAGGCGGGCGTCTTTTTACGCGTCGTCTTTTGACAGCGACGAGTAAAAAAACACCTCGTCTGAACAGAACATCGTAAAACGCATTGAAATCAATGGGTAGATGTTTGTAGGCATAATAGAGCCGTCTTTTCAGGCGTAATTTGAGGCGTAAAACGCCTGAATTATGTCCGTAAATAGGCCGTGTGAACATATCCTAACAGTTAAAAAAAAACAAAGCAATTCTTATACTTACCTTTCCTGGGTCCAGCGCTGGAACCGCAATGTCAGCGAGCTGGGCCCTATATCTAAGCCTATAATATGTGATAAAGTCTGCTGAGCCAATGTATCTAATCCTATCCATAGCTATAGGGTCGTAGTCCTATAGATATGCCATCATATATATATATATATATATATACATACATACATACATACACACATATACATGGGTTTTATATACCCTGGTGTTACAGTGAATTAATTAATACATTTAAAAAATAAATAATAAAATACAATTATTCATCAATGATGTGTCTAAAAACAGTGATACTAAATTCATGTGTAATAGATAGTGTCTAACACCAGTACAGTTCAAAAGTGTTATATGATTAAGTGGATATTCTCCACAGTACACTGATGTGAATTAATAGGAGTATTAAATTAATAATTATATGTGACATCTAGAGGATATTACTCACCACCTGATGGACACACGCTGTATACTTAAAGGATGCCATATCGGCGTCCCTCTGACCCTACTGAGCTTGCGCGTGAGTAGTAAAGAGGATAAGAGCAGACCGCGGTATTGCTCATGTGCAGAGCGGTCCACAATATTCTAACAAATGAAACCGTTTTTATGTAAAAATGTAAATATATGTCTTGGGTCTTGTGTACCTGATCTTTTAAGACCCAAGCAATGCCCCTGGAATAGAGAATATCATAATGAGAGCTTGTGGATTCGTACATTAGTGGTGCTTGTCTTGAATGGTATAAGGTTAAAATTCCCAGGTGTGCGGATATATTGAGGCATCATGCACACGAACGTATTTTTTTACTCCCTTAAATACTGGCGTAAATACGGGTCCTTTGTCACACGTATTCGACCCATATTCCACCAGTATTTACGGACCCTGCCCGTAAATACGGGTCTGTTATCACCAGTATTCCACCCGTATTTACGGACCCGTTTTCTCTGCACTAATCGGCAGCCCCTTCTCTCTATCAGTGCTGGATAGAGAGAAGGGGCAGCCCTTTCGGGGCAAAGTTTCTGCATCGATTGAAAGTAAAAGAAGTTCATACGTACCCGGCTGTTGTCTTGGTGACGCGTCCCTCTTTTCACATCCAGTCTGACCTCCCTGTGATTGGCTGCAGCGGTCACATGGGATGAAATGTCATCCCGGGAGGCCGAACTGGAGGAAGAAGCAGGGATTTTTGGGTAAGTTAACTTTTAATACTATTTAGCGGTAGTCACTGTACCAGGTGCTGAAAGAGTTACTGCCGATCAGTTAACTCTTTCAACACCCTGGACAGTGACTATCCCCTGACGTCGCCTAGCAATGTTCCCGTAATTACAGGTGCACACACGTAGCCACCAGTAATTACGGGAGCCCCATAGACGTCTATGGGCCTGCCCGTGCCGTAATTATGGCCTGAAATAGGACATGTTCCATATTTTTCAACGGCCCGGGCACCTTTCCGTAAGCAAACGGGAAGGTACCCGTGGCCAGTAGAAGTCTATGGGCCCGTAATTACGGGTGTTTTTACATGCGTGTGCAAGCGTATGTTCGCACGGCCTATTTTCGGACGTTTTTCAGGCCGTAAACGCCCGAAAAAAGGTCAAAAAATCTGAAGCAGAACGCCTCCAAACATCTGGCCATTGATTTCAATAGGAAAAACGTCGTTCTGTTCCGACGGGCCGTTTTTTTACGTGGCCGTTTTGAAAAACGGCCGCGTAAAAAGACGCCCGCGAAAAACAAGTGCAGGTCACTTCTTGGTACGTTTTTGGAGCCGTTTTTCATTGACTCCAAAAAACGGCCGTAAAAAAACGCAGCGAAAAACGCCTCGAAAAATGTGAATGGCTTAAAAAACGTCTGAAAATCAGGAGCTGTTTTTAAGGATATGTTAACACGCAGAGTTTTCAGACGTATTTCGGGGAGTAAATGCCTCAAAATATGCCTGAAAAAAGGAAGCTAAACACCTACAAACATCTGCCCATTGAAATCAATGTGTTTCGTAAAAAGAAGGAGCATGTCACTTCTTGAGTCGTTTTAGGGGCTGTTTTACATTGTGTCAATAGAAAAATAGCTCCAAAAACTTCTAAAAAAAACACCTCAAAAAACGTTTCCGCTTCAAAAATTGATGAAAATCAGAGGCTATTTTCTTCTGAACACAGCTTTGTCATTTTCAGTAAAGCTGACCATACACATAACATTTTAATCGGCCAGAATGTGACCGATTAAGGCCTCATGCACACTTCAGTTTTTTCCTTCAGGGTGCTATCCGTTTTTGTCACTGATAGCACCCTGAACCCATTCATTTCAATGGGGCCATGCACACTACAGTTTTTTTGACGGTCCGTTGCTCCGTTCCGATCCAAAGTAGAGCATGTCCTACTTTGGTCCGGGATTCCGTGACCGTGAGGCCCATGCAAGTCAATGGGGCCGTCAAAAAAACTGAAGACACACGGAAGGCATCCGTGTGCCGTCCGTGTGTGACGGAGCCGTTGCCTAGCAACCGCCGGGCGGGCAGAAAAACATTAGAAAAATATTACACTAACCGGCAGCCACTTGTCTCTATCAATAACTGATAGAAAAAAGAGGCTGCTGATTCAAAATAAAATAAAAAGCATTTCATATGTACCCAGTCGTTGACTTGGTGACTAGTCCCTCTTCTTCCTCCAGTCCGACCTTCTTTTGTGATGCGGCAGCCTGTGATTGGCTGCAGAGGCCGCTGCAGCCTGTGATTGGCTGCAGAGGCGGTCACGTGGGATGAAGCGTCATACCTGGAGGCCGGCCTTCTGACGTCATCCTGACGTGCGTGACCGCCACTACAGCCTGTAATTGGCTGCAGCGGCGACATGGATTGAACGTCATCGCTGGAGGCCGGACAGGAGGAATGTAAGTATGAACTTTTTAAAAAAAAAATTTTTTTATTACATTAAAATTTTCTTTTCCGCGCACCGAGCATGGTACTGTCCAGGGTGCTGAAACAGTTACCGCCGATCAGTGCAGCCCATTAACTCTTTCAGCACCCTGGAAGTACCATGCTTGGCGCACGGAAACGGAAACACGGAGTGCACATGGGAGTGCACACGGAAATCACACGGCGGCTAAAACGGGTTCACGGATCCGTCAAAAGCGGCCGTGAAAACGGTAATGTAAGTGTGCACGAGGCCTTAATTATCCAAGGGATCGTTTAGAGTTTAGACTAAATTGGCAGATCAGGAAAACATTAAAAACAAAAAAACAACAACAGTGGTCTTGCGCAAATTGGCAAATGATCAATCGAATGTGACCGAGGTCTGCTAAAACTACAGGTGTATGGCATGATCAGCTGATTTTGATTCTGACCTAGCAGAATGAAGTCAGTCTCCAGGACTTTCCTTTGCCACACCTGACGCTGCCATTTTCCATTCCCCACTATGTCTCAGAGTATGTCTTCATTATTTCTATTGTGTCACCTTGTCATTATGTGATAGGGAGTGAGTACTTCCTGTATGTCACTTCACAATTGTTTTGAGTAGGTTATTGCAGGCTGTAGGACATCTATCATTTACCTATTCACGATATCTTCATTTTCTTACAATTACAAATATGCCATTGTGTATTTTACACTGTGGTTCAGCTATTTCCGGTCCGCATATAGAAGTGCATATAGTGTTAATTGATGTCCGATGGTGGGTTGTTCTATTGACCACCAGGTATTTACAATCTTACCTGTCCTGTTTTTCTCTCCGTGTATGATTCTTTTAACAAGACAGAAAAAATATTTTATTGAAATAAAAAAAAAAACAACCCTTATTAACCATTTTATTGAGAATAAAAAAAACTCCATTATCAAAGTAGTCCTTGAATCCGAAGTAGTCCAACAGCTGAACATGTAAAACAACACAAACTCAGAAAAAATTAGTAACACATAAAAAAGCAAAACAATTATTAGAATTAAAATTCTCAAGCAAAGAGAGCCCGACCCATCTGTGGTCTGTAAATAGTCCTCCAGTAGTCCTGCTATATCACAGGTCGTGCTGGTGAAGTGATCGTATAGATCAGTAAGGCTTTGTATGCCTGTGAAAAAGTAACAGACCAGACCTCAGCATTGGGTCAAAAAGTTACTTTTAATTTTTTTCCCATTTAAAAAGTTTTTGTCAAAAGACTGGTAAAATACATTAATAAAACAATAAATAAAATAAATAAAACCAGGAGCTCAATGTTTCGCAGGTGATCCCTGCTTCATTAGGATTGGGATACGTTTTTGACCGCCATCCTGTAATATAGGGAAAGCCTGTCTACAAAAAAAAAAAATCACACTAACCCACCCAGTGAGAAAGCACGGAAATACGTTGGCACACCTTTACCAAACTATGATAATTATTTCACTTACCTTTCCCGGGTTTAGCGCTGCAGCCGCAATGTCAGTGAGCTGGACCCTATATCTAAGCCTATGATGCGTGATACTGTCTGTTGAGCCACTGTATCAATTGAAAAAAGACACATGTCCATCAAGTTCAACCAAGGGATGGGAAAGGGGAAGTAAAAAATTTCTACACATACAATATTTTTTTGTTCTAGAAAATGATCTAAGCCTTTTTTAAAGCCATCTACTGTCCCTGCTGTGACCAGCTCCTGCGGTAGACTATTCCATAGATTCACTGTTCTCACAGTAATGGAGGCTTGTCGCCTCTGCAGGTTGAACCTTTGTTTTTTCCAGACGGAGGGAGTGCCCCCTTGTTTTTTAAGGGGGTTTTACATGGAACAGGATTTCACCATATTTTTTGTATGTGCCATACATATATTTATAGAAGTTAATCATGTCCCCCTTAGTCGTCTTTTTTCAAGGCTAAATAGGTTTAGTTCTCTTAATCTTTCCTCATAACTTAGATTCTCCATGCCCCTTATTAGCTTTGTTGCTCTTCTTTGTAGTTTTTCCAACTCCAGGGCCTCCTTTCTATAAACTGGAGCCCAGAACTGAACTGCATATTCTAGATGAGGCCTCACTAATGCTTTGTAAAGTGGTAATATTACATCCATGTCCCGTGAGTCCATGCCTCTGTAGTCCATGCCTCTGTTAATAAACGACAATATCTTGCTGGCCTTTGAAGCAGCTGATTGACATTGCATGCTGTTATTTAGTTTATGATCTACAAGTACACCCAGATCCTTCTCAACAAGTGACTCCCCCAGTGTAGCTCCCCCTAGGACATATGATGCATGGAGATTGTTGGTAACCAGATGCATAACTTTACATTTATCTACATTAAACTTAATTTGCCAAGTGGACGCCCAAACACTTAGTGTGTTCAAATCAGCTTGCAATTCACAAACATCTTCCATAGACTGAACATTACTACATAGCTTGGTGTCATCTGCAAAAATAGAAATAGTGCTATTAATCCCAACCTCTTTATCATTAATAAATAAGTTGAATAATAGTGGTCCCAGCACTGAACCCTGGGGTACACCACTTATAACTGGGGACCATTCAGAGTAGGAATCATTGACCACAACTCTCTGGATACGGTCCTTGAGCCAATTCTCAATCCAATTACAAACTATATTTTCTAAACGTATAGTAATTTACCCATTAGACGTCTATGAGGGACAGTGTCAAATGCCTTTGCAAAGTCCAAAAACACTACATCCACAGCAGCCCCTCTGTCTAGGCTTCTGCTCACCTCTTCATAAAAACAAATCAGGTTGGTTTGACAGCTTCTGTTCTTAGTAAAACCGTGCTGGCTGTCACTTAAAATACTATTTTTTGTCACATAACTCTGTATATAGTCCCTCAATAGCCCCTCAAACATTTTCCCCACAATGGATGTTACGCTTACTGGTCTATAATTACCCGGGGAAGACCTAGAGCCTTTTTTGAAAATAGGCACCACCTTTGCCCTGCGCCAGTCCCTTGGCACTATACCAGTCACTAGAGAATCTCTAAATATTATGAAGAGGGGGACAGAAATAACTGAACTAAGCTCCTTAAGAACTCTAGGGTGTAACCCATCTGGTCCCGGGGCCTTGTGTACATTTTTTTTTTTTAATTTAGCTTGCACCATATCTACATTCATCCAATTCAGTATATCAACTGATATATTAACAGCACTGGAACCAGCTACATGAGCTGCTCTTTCTTCTGTTATATATACAGAGCTGAATAACCCATTTAGTATCTTTGCCTTCTCTTGAGCCCGTATGACCAACTCCCTATTACCACTATCTAGGGGTCCCAGATGTTCAGACCTTGGCTTTTTTGCATTTATATACTTGAAGAATTTTTTGGGATTTGTTTTACTATCCTTGGCCACCTGTCTTTCATTTTGTATTTTTGCTGATTTTATTACCTTTTTACAGATTTTATTAAGCTCTTTATACTTACAAAGGCTACAGCTGTACCTTCAGATTTGTATTTTTCAAATGCCCTTTTTTAGTCATGTATTGCCCTTTTTACAGAAGGTGTAAGCCATGTGAGGTTTAATTTTAGTCGTTTATACTTTTGCACTATAATTACCCAAAGTAGATTTGAAAATCTCCCATTTATCATTTGTACCATTATTTGACATTAGTTCTTCCCAGTCCTGAATTGCAGCCTTCATCCTGGGGAAATTGGCCTTCTTAAAATTAACTGTTTTTGCCCTCCCAACCTGTGTTTGTTTTATACAATATAGGTAAAATGTAACTATATTATGATCACTATTACCGAGGTTTTCACGAACATTGACGTTCCCAACAAGCTCTGCATTATTAGAAATGACCAGATCCAACACAGCTTCACCTCTAGTCGGGTCTTCCACAAACTGGCCCATAAAATCTTCCTGCAACAGGTTGAGGAAATTTCTCCCCTTTGCAGTTGAAGCCAAACCATGACACCAATTCATATCCCGGTAATTAAAATCTCCCATTATCACTACTGTACCAGCCTGTGCAGCCCGCTCCATCTGTTTATATAGCTGACATTCCATCTCCTCAGTTATATTGGGGGGGTCTATAGATTACACCAAAAGTAATTTTTTCAGTGTTTACCTCCCTTTGTAATTCCACCCACAAGGTTTCAACCTCCTCACAATCTTCACCCTCTAATGTCTCATTCACACTCACCTTCATATCACTTCTCACATACAGACATACACCACCACCGAAACTATTCGCCCTTTCTTTCCGAAACAGTGTAAAACCCTGCAGATTTACAGCCCAATCATGTGAAGAGTCTAGCCATGTTTCAGCAACACCAACTATATCTATATTTTCTTCCAGTACCAAGGCCTCCAGCTCCTCCATTTTGCTTTCTGGACTTCTGGCATTTGTGAACATACACATGCACACATACATACACGCGCAGACATTTTTTGGGTGAGACATATGTATTGGGGCTATTGCCCCTGACATTTTAAGACCTTAGTGACGCCCCTGGCTCCTAGTGCTGCATCGTTGGGTTACTTAGGAGACCCAGCGATGCACCTGAAAGCTGTGGGCCGTCGGTCATGAGAAGTTTTGTGGGGGCCCCAAGAAGAACTTTTGCACCGAGGCCCATGAACCTTTAGCTACTCCCCTGGTAGATGGCTTTAAAAAAGGCATAGATAATTTCCTAGAACTAAAAAATATCAGCTCCTATGTCAATGTGTAGAATTCTTGTTTCCCTTTCTCTCTTACCTTGGTTGAACTTGATGGACACATGTATTTTTTCAACCGTACTATGTAACTATGTTTTAGAAGTAGTGATATATTGTTTAATCCTAATAAAGCCATCATAAAATGCTAGAAATTTGCCAATAAAATCATTAATTTACTCAGAACTCTTATACTGGTACAGTTTGTAACAATGTGCAATATAAATTCATTAACACTAAACTGATGAGTGATATTTAGAATTATATACATACAAGAAAGAATACATCGATTTGAAGAAAAGTAATCTTTGTCACTTTTGAATTCATCGTGATACCGCTTTCACACAGCGGGCACATGGACCTATTTTGAGTACACTGGGTGGCCACAGGGTTGGATTGACTCACTAGAGTACTAAAGGATCATTCAGTGGGCCCAGGTCTTGACACAAAAAACATTGCCCCTCAATTCAACAGGACCATTCACTTGCTGCAAAGGACTACTTTTATTAAATCTATTCTCAAATAATTATTCTTATTATTTGCAATGATAACAACCAATTAGTGATGCAATTAAAGTACACAGGTTCTGTATAAATGTAGGGTGGGCCCTAAGTATAATTTCCTCTTGTGTGCCCAAGTTGTCCAATACCAACCTTCGGTGGTCTTTTTATACTTTGTTTTCCCTATATCGATGCTATATATAAAAAAAAAGTGAGATACAATTTACATTATAATTTCTTTGGGAGGATTTGTTGAAAAATAATTTTGTCTATAGTTATATAGATATGCACAAAGGATAATTTTGTGGCTAAGCTTGACAACTTCAGATGGTAAAACTTTGGAGATGAAGGTTCTATATGACATAATATGGCTAACTTTTTCCCATTATTTATTTTAAGATGTTTCCAGATGTGTTGCAGAGAGGAAATACACTCAAGAGCAAGCCCGCAAAGAATTCCAGCAAGTGTTTATCCCGGAGTGCAATGATGATGGCACATACAGTGAGGTTAGTCATTTTGATTTATTTTCAATTGCATTTGTGCTGTTTTAGAATTAGTCTACAATACTAATAGTTGAGTCTTACCATGATTCAAAATAAATACATTACAAATCACATCACCAGGCACTTAGACTTATTTGTAATCATAGTCTTGGTGGAGAGAGTAAATGGTTTAGCAATCTGAGAATTTAATAGCTAGACTAAATGCCTCTGAGGCTGTAATATTTCCTAGATGCAAACATTTCAGCTATGCTTTTGACTAGAGACCAGTATCCATTTGTTTTGGCTTGATAGCTGACTTTTTTGAAATTATAAAGTGAGAGGAAATTGCTCACAAGCCATTAGACTGTACATATTGTACATTATCACTAATAGGTTTTGATGTGGAAAGTAAATGTTTAAGCAATCAAAGCTTTTAATTGAAGGACTTATAACTTCTGAGGCTATAACAAATTTCCTAAATATACATTTTTTTCAGCAAATTGCATCTTGCCCCACACTTTTCTATTACTTTGACTAAGAATTTTTCTGATTTAGACTATTTTAGTCCCAGAGCGGTCCGACCTCCCCTGTTGTATATATATATATATATATATATATATATATATATATATATATATATGTAAAAGTAGAAATCTTGCAGCACTCCAAAATGTGAAAAATAAGTGGTTTATTCAGCCAATAAACAGCGACGTTTCTGTCCTACAATAGGACCTTTATCATGCTTGATAAAGGTCCTATTGTAGGACAGAAACGTCGCTGTTTATTGGCTGAATAAACCACTTATTTTTCACATTTTGGAGTGCTGCAAGATTTCTACTTTTGTATACTGCTTTGTCCTTGGATCTGGACGACTTGCTTGGCACCTACACACTTGTCTCTAGTGAGTGCTGCTGCTTTCTATTGCTATATATATATGTATATATATATATATATATATATATATATATACTCCTAAACGTTTAAATTACAACACCAAGAAGGGCAAGCAAATGATCTCCTGTTTGTCGACCTGTCAGTTATCGCCACTTGTCGCAAACTGAGAAGGACAAAATTCTTGAACTGAGAGACCTTGGTTTATCACTCCGGCAGATCGCTACGCGATCGAGATTTCAGCACTGTTCAAGTTGCGTGCTTTGGAATTTAGGAGAACAACAATGAAAGGAAATGAAAGCAAGAGGTGCGTGAAGAATGGGGCACTGTGAACCATTCTGTACTGCAAGTGAAATTAGACCACATATCCCAAGCCTAGGGAGGCAACCAGTGTCGACACAAACCATCAGAAGGAATTTGCACAACATTGGGCTGCGAGCCAGATGTCCAGCTACAGGTGTTCCACTGACCACACGCCACTGCTCTCAAGTGGTATCATGGTGCACAGCAAGACGGCAATGGTGGCTGTAATGGAGGTCTATCCTCTTCAGCGATGAGTTCCGCTTTTGTCTCAGAGGCAAAGAGAGCTGGAGATTGGTCTGGAGACCACATGGGCAATGCCATGAAGAGGCCTTTACAAGGGAACGTCTCACTGATCCTACTCCTGGGATTACGGTGTGGGGTGACATAATGTACGATGGCCGGACCCCTCTAGTCTTCATTTCAGGTACACTAACAGCTTGGCGTTACATTGATTTGGTCGTGGAACCAGTGGTACTGCCATTTCTCCATAGTGTCCCAGAATCCGTTTTTCAACAGGGCAACGCCATTCCGCATGTTGCTCTTGCTACTGTGAGCAGCCAGCTACCATGGTCTGCAGCGTCTCCGGACTTGTCTCCCATCGAGCACATTTGGGATGTCATTGATCGGAAATTGCAAAAGGAGCTGCCAGCAGCTAATCTTGATGATTTGCTTTCCAAGTGCATTCAGCGTGGCATAACATTCCTCAGACAGCCATTAATAACCTCATTGATAGCATGCCAAGGCGTTTAAGTGCATGTATTTCTGTGTGTGGCGCTCATACTCAATACTGAATAAATCAAGATGTTTGGAATATTGTGTTTCAATTTTTTTAACATTTGCATATCATTAACATGTCTATCGATCCTGTGATTTCCACAATTCCAAAACTTTTCCTTCTTGGTGTTGCAATTTCAATTTTGAGGATTGTTTAAAGACAGTGGCACAGTTCTTTTCCAAACAGGTGCTCTGCCTGTTCTTTATTTTGTAGCAGAATACACAATAAAACGTACAGCCTTTACATTCGGGCACAGAACACAAATTAAACTCTTCCCGACTGAGCACTAACTAAACACGTTTTTCCCCTCACTATATTATATATTTTCATTTGCTATTGGGATTCCTGCACCATGATTTTTGACAGATTTACAAGTGTCACTATATGAGTGGCATACTAATAACCACCCAATACAAAACTAAAACTGTGTGTTACCTCACACAAATGGCACTCGTCCCGCAGACAAATAGGTTCTGTCTTTTCACATGGCCCCCCAAATGCACAGATTGCACACCTTTTATAGCTCAGTGATGCACATTTCTTTAGTGAACCGAGACATGAAAGGAGTTTCCTGGTCTGTAAGAATCTTCTTGGTTATGCCTGTACAAGAAAATATGTAAAAGAGCTCTTTGGCAATTAGTTTAGAGGAAGTGTTTCTCAAAGGCAATGCTTCAGGATAAAGTGTTGGGTGGTCTAAAGGGGGTTTTACACTGGGCGATTATCGAGCTGACAAGCACTCATAGAACGCTCGTTGCCGATAATTGCCCTGTGTAAACAGGGCAGCGATCCGCGGATGATCGAGCAAACGCTTGATTATCTGCTGATCGTATAGTTTTAAAAAAGTTAAATATTATCGTTGTCGGAAGCACATCTCCCTGTGTAAACAGGGAGACGCGCTACCGACATGATCATAACATATGGGGATAAGTGACTGGAGTAACGACCGCTCGTCCCCATCCATAGCTCCATGTGACAGGAGGAAATGAGCGCCGATCCACGATGTGTCATTGATCGCCGCTCGCTGCACTGGCCGATTGTCAGCCCGTGTAATAGGGTCTTAACACAACCAGGATATACTGATGTCCCCCGGCAGACTTTACTACAGGACCCACCAAATCCATTGCCACCCTTTTAAATGGTACCTCTATAATGGGCAATGGTACCAAGGGAATCCTAATATGTGACACAGGAGCAGTTAGTTGACACTCTGGTCAGGACTCACAGTACCTCTGCACTTCAGCAACAACCCCTGGCCAAAAGAAAAGCTGCTCCCTGGTCTTCTCACACCGTAGGTGTCCGCCTAGCATGTGCTTGTGTGCCAGACCTAAAACCACTCTGCGATAGGGTTATGATGCTGAAAAATTTCCCCACGTATATTGTCTACCCGATACTGTAGATCTTGGTTAACAGCCATGTTGGGGGACACCTTGTCAGCACCAGGGAGTTGTGGCACACCATTTAACATTTTTACATTTTTGTAAATATATATGGACAGTGAAGTCAGGAACTGTTCCTAAAGCTGAATCCCCGGCCACAGCAGCCGACGATGTGGCCGGGGATTCCGCACCAGGAGAAGTCCCTGCCTTCACTGTCCATATATGGAAACAGTGACGTCAGGGACTTCTGAAGCGGAATACCCAACGCTGTGGTCGGTGATTCCGCACCAGGAGTAGTCCCTGCCTTCACTGTCCATATATGGACACAGTGATGTCAGGGACTTCTGAAGCGGAATCCCCACCTCTGTGGCCGGGGATTCCGTTCCAGGAGAAGTCCCTCACTTCACTGTCCATATATAGAGGGACTTCTCCTGGAGCTGTCCCCTACAGGAAGGGGGGTAATTATATAAAAGGGGGATGTGTGGCATTATCTACAGGGGGGCTGTGTGGCATTACCTGTGTGGCATTACCTACAGGGGGCCATGTGGCATTACCTACAGGGGGCCATGTGGCATTACTTACAGGGGGCTGTGTGGCATTACTTACATGGGGGCTGTCTGGCATTACCTACAGGGGGCTGTGTGGCATTACTTACAGGGGGACTGTGTGGCATTGCTTACATGGGGGCTGTGTGGCACTACCTACATGGGGGCTGTGTGGCACTACCTACATGGGGGCTGTGTGGCACTACCTACAGGGGGGCTGTGTGACACTACCTACATGGGGGCTGTGTGGCACTACCTACAGGGGGGCTGTGTGGCATTACCTAGAGGGGGCTGTGTTTCATTACCTAGAGGGGGGCTGTGTGGCATTACCTACAGGGGGGCTATGTGGCATTACCTACAGGGGGGCTGTGGCAGTATCTATAGAAGGTAGTGTGTGGCATTATCTACAGAGGGTAGTGTGCGGCATTATCTACAGAGGGCAGTGTGTGGCAGAAAATGTACAAATGAAATTGAAAGGAAAGAAAACTGATGCAAAACAGGTCAAAATCGGCCATTAAAAACGGAAACAGGGCCCGAAACGGAACGGATGCAAAACAGCCAAGAAAAACGGACCAAAACCGCAGTTTTTATCGGCCGACACTCGGACCCTGTCGTGTGAATATAGCCTAAAGGTAGTGGATGACGCACCGTGTCTCTACACAGTCGGAAGTGCTGTCTTAGCTAAGACATGGAGCGTCATCAATCATAGTACACCCCCCTCCTCCTATCTCATCGTCCACACCTCCTCCTCCTTTACTCTAGGATTTTCTGTGCCGCCTGGCCGCCTTGTTTCTCCTCTAACACGCCCCCTCCTATGCCTATGTGTGTATAATGTATATATATATATATATATATATATATATATATATGTTTATATATATATATGTATATATATATATATATATATATACACACACACGCAAAAAAAGAAAGTAAAATAAATATGTGTATATATATATATATATATATATATATCTCAATAACAGGATGTGGTTATATTGCTTGATCTGTGCGTGTGTATATATATATATATATATATATATATATATATATATAGTGAATAATAGCGAGAGACAATTACATACATTTAAAGTAAATTATGTAAAAAAAAGTGTAGTGTTTGGTGCTTGCTTCACTGTAAGGCCCTGTTCACACAGAGTTTTTTTGCAGGCAGAATTTTTTTTTTCCTGGACAACCCCTTTTGGACCAAATTACACAGCCTCATTTTTTAAATCTGACATGTGTCACTTTATGTGGTAATTACTTCAGAATGCTTTTACCTATCCAAGCGATTCTGAGATTGTTTTCTCGTGACACATTGTAGTTTATGATAGTGAAAAAATTTGGTCGAAAAATTCAATATTTTTTGTGAAAAACACCAAAATTTAGAGAAAATTTGCAAAAATTTGCATTTTTCGAAATTCAAATGTATCTGCTTGTAAGACAGATAGTTATACCACACAAAATAGTGACTAGTTAACATTTCCCATATGTCTACTTTATGTTTGCATAATTTTTTGAACATCTTTTTATTTTTCTAGGACGTTACAATGCTTATAAGTTTAGCAGCAATTTCACACATTTTCAAGAAAATTTCAAAAGTCTATTTTTTTAGGGAACAGTTCAGATCTGAAGTAGCTTTGAGGGCCTTATATATTAGGAACCCCCACAAATCACCCCATTTTAAAAACTGCACCTCTTAAAGTATTCAAAACAGCATTTAGAAAGTTTCTTAACCCTTTATGCGTTTCACAGGAATTAAAGCAAACTGGAAGGCAAATTTGCAAATTTAATTTTTTTTGCAGATATTCCATTGTAATCCATTTTTCCTGTAATACTGAAGGTTTTTACCAGAGAAACACAACTGAATATTTATTGCCCTGATTCTGCAGTTTTTAGAAATATCCCACATGTGGCCCTAGTGTGCTACGGGCCTGAAACAAAGGCCCCAGAAGCAAAGGAGCATCTAGTGGAATTTTCGGCCTTCCTTTTCTTAAATTATATTTCAGCACCATGTCTGGTTAGAAGAGGTCTTGTGGTGCAAAAACAAAGGAAACCCCCCAAAAGTGACTCCATTTGGGTAACTACACCCCAAGAGGAATTAATCTAGGGGTGTAGTGAGCATTTTGACCCCACAGGTATTTCATAGATTTCATTAGAATTGGGCAGTAAAATGAAAAATTACATTATTTTCCAATAAGATGTAGATTTACCTCAGAATTTTTTATTTTTTTAACAAATAAATTAGGAAAAGCACCCCAACGTTTGTAAAGCAACTTCTCCAGAGTACGGAAATACCAAACATGTGGTCATAAACTGCTGTTTGGGCAAGCGGCAGGACTCAGAAGGGAAGGCACGCCATTTAGCTTTTGTAGTACAGATTTTGCTGGTTTGTATTCTCGGCACCATGTCGCATTTGTAAAGCTCCTAAGGTACCAGTACAGTAGAGACCCCGAAAAAATTACTCAATTTGGGAAACTACACCCCTAGAGGAATTCAACTAGGGGTGTAGTGAGCATTTTGACCCCCCCCCAGGTGTTTCATAGATTTCGTTAGAATTGGGCAGTAAACATGAAAACATGTGAAGACGTAGCTTTAGGTAAAAATGTTTCATTTTCTCATCAAATAAAGGAGAAAAATCACTGTAACATTTGTAAAGCAACTTCTCCAGAGTACGGAAATACTTCATATGTGTTAATAAACCACTGTATGAATACACATCAGGGCTCAGAAGTGAAGGACTGCAATTTGGCTTTTGGAGAGCAGATTTAGCTGGATTGTTTTTTTTGCACCATGTCGCTTTTGCAAAGCCCCTTAGGTAGCAGTACAGTGGAAACTACCCAAAAGTGACTCCATTTGGCAAACTACACCCATTAAGGAATTCATCTAGGGTGGTAGTGAGCATTTTGACCCCACAGGTGCCTCATAGATTTTATTAGAAATGGGCAGTGAAAATGAAAAATTACATTATTTTCCAATAAGACGCAGCATTAGTTCAAAATTTTTAATTTTCTCAACAAATAAAGGAGAAAAAGCACCGTAACATTTATAAAGCAACTTCTTTGCTTATTTCTTAGGGAAATACCCCACACGTGGTCATAAACTGCTATTTGGACACACAGCAAGGCTCTAAAGGGAAGGAGCGCCATTTAGTATTTGGAGTGGAGATTTTACAAGATTCGTTTTTTTTACACCATGTTGCATTGAGCTATAGTACCAGTATAGTGGTACCTCCGAAAAATTAACCCATTTTGGAAACTAGATCCCCCAAAGAATTTATCTAGGGGTGTAGTGAGAATTTTGACACACAAGTGTTTTGCAAAAATAAGTAAACTATAGATATTGCAGATTGAAAATGGCCGTTTTCCACAGATATGCCATTTCAGTGCCCAAAGTGTTGTGCCCAGCTTGTATCACCGTAGACAAACATCCCATAAATTGTTCTCCAGAATACAGTAATACCCCATATGTGGTCATAAATTGCCGTTTGGGCACACTGCCAGGCTCAGTTGGACCACCATTTGCCTTTTGAAGCGCAGATTTTGCTTGGTGTTTTAGTGGTATTATATCTTATAATGTGGAGGCATATGTAATCTGGGCGGAGTACATCAGGGTATATGTAAACTGTGCGTAGTACATCAGGGTATATGTAAGCTGAGCGGAGTGCATCAGGGCATAATAGGATGATGTAATAATGGGGAGAATAAATAATCCATGGATTGGTGTGGTACCAATCTTTTATGCACAGGCTGGGTTTTTGGGGTATTATACAAAATATCTGCGCTCCAGTATTGCCTAATCTTTGACTTCTTCACTAGCCCTATAAGCAGCATAAGGCCCTAAAGTTTCCTCATCTCCGCTGCATCTACAGGGTCCACTTGTGGGGTCCAGCTAATGACGATGTGTGGTATTTAGTGAAATTCTACTGGACCTGAAAAATTAGTCTGGGCCGTCATTTAGCATCATTGCGTTTTGAGAGTCATAACGTGTTATTTTTCCGTTGACAGAGCTGTGTGAGGGCTTGTTTTTTGTGGAACGAGCTGTAATTCTTATTGGTTCCATTTTGGGGTACATGCGATTTTTTTTATCACTATTTATTCAATTTTTGGGGAGATGAGGAAACCAAAAACAGCAATTCTAGCACGGTTTTGTTTTTTTATTTTTTACAGTGTTCACCGTGCAGTATAAACAACATGTTAACTTCATTCTGTGGGTCGATACGATTACAGCGACACCAAATTTATATAGTTTTTGTTATGTTTCACTACGTTCCCACAATAAAAATACTCTTTTCTAAAAAAATCATGTTTTAGTGTTGCCATTTTCTGACAGCCATAACTTTTTTTAATTTTTTAGTTGATATCGGTGGGGGAGGGCTTGTTTTATGCGTGACAAACTGTAGTTTCTATTGGTACCATTTTGCGTTACGTGCAACTTTTTGATCACTTTTTATTACATTTTTTTTATTAAATAATTTTATGGTATTCACCGATCGGTAAAAATAATGAGATATTTTTATAGATCAGGCCGTTCCGAACGCGGCGATACCTACTATGTATAGTTTTTTTTCATGTTTTCATTTTTTTTCTAATAATAAAGGAGTTGATCAGGGAAACAGGGCGATGGTTGTTTTTATTAGTTAAAACTTTTATTTACTTATTTTTCTTTCACATTTTTTTTTACTTTTTTCACTTTTTTTATTACACTTACCTGGGGACTTGAAGATCTGGTCTTCTGATCCCCGGTACAATACACTGCACTACTTATATAGTGCAGTGTATCGTAACTGTAATTCTTCATCTGACAGTTAGCCTATTTTGTCATCCCTCGGGCAGGACCTAATAGGCTACCGTACCTGCGCAACCAGGAAGCCTAGCAATGGCTTCCTGGTTGCCATAGCAACCATCGCCATCCGTGATCCATCGTGGGGGGGGGGGGGCCCGGGTGCGTACAGAGGGAGCTCCCTCCCTCTGTCAACCACTTCAATACGACGGACACCATGGACAGCCGCATTGAAGGGGTTAATTGGCTGAGATCGGCGGTAACTGCCATCACAGCCATTGCAGCGGGATGTACGCTGTGTATGACAGCTGACAGCCGCTGTAGATGAAGCGCGCACAGCTCCTGTGCCGGCTTCATCTACAGGGCGTGACTGTACGCCCGTGTGCGGGAAAGTACTTTGAATTTGGACGTACAGTCATGCCCAAAAGCGGAAAGGGATTAATGATCAGCTAAATATTTTTGTTTTTGCCTCTCTGCCTTTCAGCAGCCATAACTTTTTAATTTTTTCATTGACGTGGCCTTATGAGGCCTTGTTTTATGCGAGAGAAATAGTAAATGTTTTTTTTCCCCACAGTTTGGGGGTAAAAAAAAGTTTTTTTACGGCGGGAATATAGGAAAAAGCGATTCTTGGTATTGTTTTTCTTGTTTATTTTTTATGCGATTCACGTTTCACGCTAAATAACCCATTAGATTAATTCTTCAGGTTATTACGGTCGTATAGATACCTAATATGTGTAGGTTTTTTTGTTTTTATTTAGTGTAGGGGCAATTATTTTTTTGGGGGGGGATTTTTTTTTTTAAATCCCATTAAGGGATAACTTTAGTTATAACTTTATTTTTTACTTTTAATCTATTAGCATACTCCTGTATGCTAATACATAATCACTATGACACAGGCTGCTGATCGGGCAGCACATAGTGTGCCCAAACAGCAGGCAAACGGAACAGACAGCCCTGGGGTCCTTTGTAGGTCCCCAGGGCTGACTGCAGAGGGATTCCCCAGTGTTTGATCGCATCACCCGAATCCTGGTGATGCGATCAAAGTGGGAAATTCCCTTTGATCATGCCGCGGTCACAGAACGCGGTAATCAAAGGGTTGAACAGCATGTTTTCTGACCCCAGCTGTGTTCAGGAGGCTTCTCTAGGATCAGGAGCTGTTATCAGCCTCAACTACAGCGACGCCAAAAGACGTCATTGTAGGCTGTGGACCTTCACCACCTGCTGTCAAAAGACGATGGACGGTCGTTAAGGAGTTAAGCAATTGAAATGCATGTTCGATCGGGTTGAGATCTGGTGATTGACTTGGACATTGCAGAATATTCCACTTCTTTGCCTTAAAAAACTCCTGGGTTGCTTTCGCAGTATGATTTGTGTCATTGTTGATTTGTACTGTGAAGCAACATCCAATCAACCTTGCTGCATTTGGTTGAATCTGAGCAGAAAGTATATCCCTGAACACTTCAGAAATCATCCGCCTGCTTCTGTCTTCAGTCACATCATCAATAAACACCAGTGACCCAGTGCCTTTGGCAGCCATGCATGCTTATGCCATCACATTGCCTCCACCATGTTTAACAGAGGATGTGGTGTGCTGTGGATCATGAGCCGTTCCAAGCCTTCTCCATACTTTCTTCCTCCCATCATTCTCAGATTCTAGTAGTTTTTGTTCCTCTTTTCTTCTCCATCCAGTCCAGACTTCATGACGACTTCTCCCAGCCATGACCCATTTCTGCAGAATTTGCCTCTCAGATGTCTTCGGCTCTTCACTTTTCCACACATATAAGTGAAGATAAAATTATCATGGTGCCACAAACTGTGCCCCTAAATATAATAGCACCAAACACTGCGCCCCTGAGTAAAATAGTAACAAACACTGTGCCCCTGAATATAATTGCGTTACACACTAAGGTAAAGCACCACATACACAGTGCCCCCTGTAGATATTGCCACACATCCCCCTGTAAATAGTGCCACACCCCCACATGTAGATATCACCCCCCCATGCAGATAGCATAGACCCCTATAGATAGTATCACACACATTCCCCTGTAGACAGCGCCACATACAGCCCCCCTATAGATAGCGCCACACAGCTTACCCCCCTTGTATATAGTGCTACACAGCGCTCCTCCTTGTATATAGTGTCACACAGAACTTCCCCCCCTTGTATATAATGTCACACAGCACCTCCCCCTTGTATATAGTGCTACGTGCTACACAGCGCTCTCCCCTTGTATTTAGTGTCTCACACCGTTTCCCCCCTTGTATATAGTGCCACACAGCGCCTCCCCCCTTGTATCTAGTGCTACACAGCGATTCCCCCCTTGTATATAGTGCCACACAGCGCCTCCCCTTTGTATATAGTGCTACACAGTGCTTCCCTCCTTGTATATAGTGCTACACAGCGCTACCCCCTCGTATGTTGTGCTACACAGAGTTCGCCCTTGTATATAGTTCTACACAGCGCTCCCCCTTGTATATAGTGCTACACAGCACTCCCCCCTTCTTGTATATAGTACCACACAGTTCTTTCCACCATTGTATATAGTGCTACACAGCGATTCCTCCCTTCTTCTTGTATATAGTACCACACAGCGCTTCACCCCCTTCTTGTATATAGTGCTACACTGCGCTTCCCCCCTTGTTGTATTTTAAAAACAAATAAAATAAAAAATTTTACTTACCTTGCCCCGTTCCCATCCTCCTTGTGGGAGGCATGCGCAGACCAGCGTGATGCAGTGACAGTATCACACTGTGCACAAGTAAATGTGGCTGTCGCTAGCACCGGGGCCCCCTCAGGTGCTAGCGACACCACCGGCATTGAGGGGGCCCGTGCTGTCATATGCGGTTCAGGCCTCCCGAACCAGCCTAATGATGATCCGCCACTGATAACCCCTTTAATGTCATGGACCTACTGAATGTTAGCTGTGGTTTTTTAGGTAGTACTCCTTTCAGGTACGCTGCTGATAATATGCCTTTGTCACGCGAGAATACCACATCTCTGTGTCTAGAGTTAAATGTATTTATGAAATTATGTTTGGACTGACTTTTTATTGACTACATCTATTTGGAACAGTCAACCTGTGTAAGGCCTCATGCACACGACCGTAGCCGTGTGCACGGCCGTGATTTTCAGGTCGTCCGGCTGCGGACTGTCAGCCGCGTGCCGCCCGCAAATCGTAGGACATGCACATGGCCGCCGTCATTGTTTTCAAGACGGCCGTAATAGGACATGCCCGTTCTTTCTGCGGTGCGGGTTCCCGGGCCATGCACGGACCGTAAAAACTACGGTCGTGTGCATGGCCCCATAGAAATGAATGGGGCCGCAATTCTCCCGTGGATTTTCTGGGGAATTGCGGCCGCAAAAACACGTTCGTGTGAATGTGGCCTTAGGGAGGAGGTTTTTGCTGATGCTCCCTTGATGAGGCTATTAGGAAAATGGTTCTCCTGGAATCGGTTACTGAGGATTCTACATTGTTTATTAAAGGTGGCCTCATCAAAATTTGTTTTTTTCTGATGCGTTTAAACTGGCCGTAGGGGAAATTTTTTAACCATGGAGGAATATGCAATGTTAAATACTTTTGTGTCAAAAAAGTATGATACCTTTATTGGCTAACCATAAAAATTATAAATGCAAGCTTTCAGAGCACAGAGGCCCCTTCTTCAGGCAGGTTTACAAACCATGGAGGGAAATGGGCACTGCGGAAATCTAGATGACTATTTAAATCTATAGGTTTGAAATAAGTGCAAGTGGTCAGGATGTCATCACCATCATCTTTCCCTCTGACTAAATACAGAAATTCAATCTTCTCACTAGAAAGTTGATGAATAAACTGTAATCCAAAAGTGTTATCATTTAGGGTCTCAATAAAATCAAGAGCTTTGTCCTCATTGCCTCACCAAATAAAGAAAATATCTTCGATATATTGGTGATTCACACTGACTGGTTTGGGGATAGCTGCAGCCGACTGAACATTTTACACGTCCTTCTTGTGTTCACCAGGGTTGTACCTGGATTGGTACAACCTGACTAGGTGAGCGACTTCACTATCTTCAACTACCCGATTTATCCCGATTGATTTGCACGATGTGGCGCAGTGTGTCATCTTTTCTCTTCTAGATTTGCCCAACTCCAGCTAGCACTGCTAGGGGAAAATTTTCCGTTCATTAATGGTCATCCCTACTGATGGTACCTCACTATCTGGGTCAAAAAGTTCAGGGCCAATCTCAGGGCACACAGGATCAGTAAAATTTTCAGTCTAAGTTACATTTCTTCCATGCCATACAGTAAGTCCCAGAATAGGGAAAAGTCTCTTCCCAGTATCACACTGTGCAATAGTAACATCACCACACCCACTTTGACAGGCTGTACCGCAGTTTGTGTCTTTTGTGACCACAGCAGTAGGGTACTTTCTAGTTTCTCCGTTTATGCACAGTATACCAATAGTATGGCCACTGTATAACCCAAGGTCTAACAGAGTTATGTATTAAAGTCACTAAACTCAGAGAGTCCAGCAATTCAACAACTGCACAACCTTCTATTGACACAGTACATATTGGAGGTTCAAACTCTGTCGAATAAACAGGTTGTGCGAAAAAAGAAACCCATCTGGCGGTGTTGCAGTCCTTTGGCTTGGTCATGAGGGAACAATTGGCAAACACGTGCCCTTGTTCCTAGCACCGCCAACACCGTATCTGGCCCTGGTCTCCACCTTGAGACTGGTTCAGCAAGCCGGATGATGCAGGACCTGGAGATCGGCCAACAGGATGATGCGATGTCGTCTCCCCTTTTCCCGGACGGAAGTTGGAATTCCCCGTGCACACACTGCCAATGTGGACAGCGCCAGAGGGAGTCCGGAGCATTGGAGGATGGTGAGCGGCGGGCCTCTGCACGTGGACATGGGGTCCGGCTGACAGGTTCACAGCCCCTGGGCAGCCTGGTGAGTTGACACCTACGTTACCTTTTCCAGCGTTATTGATGTCGGGTATCTGGGGTAGATGGTGTCGCGTCGGAGTCGGGGGCCCCGGGGTTACAGGCGGGTGCGGGGGGGATAGCTTGGCGGAGTTAGTGGGTTGTTTAAAGGCGTTGGTGGGGCGGCTGGGCGGTATCCCTTCACAAGAACAGGCGGTCGCGGCGCCGGCCGCGGTTTGGGGGGGCAATATTGGTAGCGCTCCGGTTCTTCAAACCGGGGCGGGGATAACCACGGGGGCAGCGGTTACAGTGGCGGCGTCGGTTCAAACAGACTCACCAAAGGAGGTGGATAGGGTGCGTTTGGATGATCGCGCGCGCGGAGAGGTTTACGTATGTTACGAGGGCCCGTTAGGGGCACATTTGAAGCAGGAGGTTAAAGAAAGGATTTGGAAAGATGAGTACGTGGAGATCTTTTCCCTGCTTCCGCTCGAGAGGTTTAACTTGGATAAGGTTAGGCGGGATGAAACTAAAAAAGACGAGGAGGAAAAGAGACGTTACAGGTTGATTCCAAAAACATTCGTCAATTGGATGCAGGCTTTTGCAATTTTGGCGAGTGTTATTGGAGAAAAGGCGCCAGATAATTGTTCTGCCTTATTTTGTTACTTGGACGCGGTGGGGGAGGCGCATCGGGTTTATGGGGGCCAGGCTTGGCTTCGTTACGACGAACAGTTTCGGCAACGGAAAGCGGTGCGGCCAAATATAAGGTGGGATCATAAGGACATAGCCTTATGGTTGAAAGTGACGGCGCTTTATAAACAGGGGCAGTCCTTTCCTGGGAGCGGGAATACAGCAGGAACTTCCAGCGGGACTAGTCAGGCCTCGGGTTCCAAACTTGGGACATGTTGGCAGTTCAACGAGGGGCAGTGTAAATTTGGAGCAGCGTGTAAATTCAAACATGTGTGTTCACACTGCAGCGGGCAGTCGCATGGAGCGTTGAAATGTTTTAAAAAGGGTAAACGAGAAGGTGGAGCCAGCGGTGCATCTGGTCATGGGGGAGACTCCGGTGAAGCTCATAAAGATGGCCCCCTTTCTAAGTAAATACCCCAACAAGGAAGGGGCGCAGTTGATTAGTTCGGGTTTTGGTTCTGGTTTTGTTATTCCGCCTCCTTCTCATGAGGTCCCTTTCACGCAGCGCAACCTTAAGTCGGCATATCAGCATGTGGGGGTAGTCTCGGAGAAACTTAGGAAGGAGATTGATCTGGGCAGAATGGCGGGCCCTTTTAGCACGGTCCCAGTTCTGGGTTTGGTGGTGTCGCCGTTAGGGGTGCTCCCGAAACGGGAATGTAACAAGTTCCGGCTTATTCAGCATTTTTCCTTCCCAAAAGGGGCATCGGTTAATGATGGCATTGACCCGGATCTGTGTTCCGTGGTATATACGTCGTTTGATGCGGCGGTAGCATTGGTGTGAGGTTACGGAAGAGGAGCTCTGATGGCAAAAACCGATATTCAAGCGGGGTTCCGTTTATTGCCGGTCCATCCGGACAGCCAGCGGTTGTTGGGATGTTATTGGGAAGGGGGTTATTACATTGATCGGTGCCTTCCCATGGGTTGTTCGTTGTCCTGTGTGTACTTTGAGGTTTTTAGTTCTTTTTTAGAATGGGTAGTTAGGGAGGTCGCCGGGGTGGAGTCTGTTATTCACTATCTCGACGATTTCTTGTGTGTTGGGGGTTTGCGCGAATTTGCTGGAGACAGTCAACTGGGTGTCGCGGGAGTTTGGTGTCCCCTTGGCTGTGGAAAAAACAGATGGTCCGGTGACGACCATTTGTTTTTTGGGAATTACAATAGATTCTGTGGCAATGGAGTGCAGATTGCCGGAGGATAAGCTGGGGGATTTGCGGTTGGAAGTGGAAAGAGCGTGTCGGATTAAGAAGATTACGTTACGTGAATTGCAGTCCTTATTAGGGAAGTTAAATTTTGCTTGCCGCATCATGCCGATTGGCAGGGTGTTTTGTCGATGGTTGGCAGCGGTGACGGCGGGTGTTAGGGAGCCCCATCATTTCATTCGTTTGGCGGCAGAGCACAGGGAGGATTTTTTGGCACAGTATAATGGTCCCTCTCTTTGGATGTCCCTTGCGTCCCGGGCGTTAGATAGCTTCGATTTGGAATTGTTCACTGATGAGTCCGGTGCAGTGGGGTTCGGGGCGTTCTTCAAAGGGCAATGGTGCGCAGGGCAATGGCCGGTTTCGTGGGTGGAGGCGGGCTTGACGCGTAACTTGGCCCTTCTCGAACTGTTTCCCATCGTGGTGGCAGTCACCATTTGGGGAGACAGGTTCCGGGATAAGAAAGTGCGCTTTCATTGCGATAATCTGGGGGTGGTGATGGCTATAAATAACACTTCGGCGTCGTCCCCTCCAGTGGTTCGCTTGTTGCGTCAGTTGGTGCTTGCCTGTTTGAGGTTAAATGCGTGGGTGGTGGTGGTGCATGTTCCCGGGGTGGAGAATTGTATTTCTGATGCGCTTTCTCGCTCGCAGTGGGATCGTTTACATCATCTGGTCCCGGACGCGGAGTTAACGGGGGTGGAATGTCACCTGTGGGAACTGGTATCCGGGCGGCAGGTGCCTTGATTAAACGTTCGCTGGCCAGTGCTACGTGGTCGTCTTATGCTGCTGGATGGAGGAAATGGGAAGAGTGGGTGAGATCTTTGGGTGATGTGTGTTCTGATGATGATAGGATGGTGGCCTTGTTGTTTTGGTTGGGGGACGCGTTTGCTAAGGGCTGCACGGTCGCCAAGGTTAATCGCTTCGTGGCGGCCATTGCTTATGGTTTTAAATTACGTGGGTTAGCGTTTCTTGGTGGGCCAGGCATTTAGGGGTTTGAGACGTGGTGTAGTGGTGAGAGATAAGAGGCGCCCCGTGTCATTTCAATTGTTGTGTTTGCTGGAGGTGGTGGTGTGGCAGGTGTGTCATTCAGTGTATGAGAGCAAGCTTTTTCGGTTGGCTTTTGCGTTAGCTTTTTTTGGAGCTTTTCGGGTGGGGTACTTGGTTTCACCTAGTTCGGTTAAACCAGGGGGCTTGCTACAGGATAATGTTGATTTGTATGAGGATAGGGTGGAGATAGTGTTGTGACGGTCGAAAACTGATCAGGCGGGGGTGGGACGTCGGGTGGTGTTGTTTGCGGTCCCAGGAAATCCGGTTTGTCCAGTGTTGTGTCTCAAGGAGTATTTACAGGGTTTAGACCTTTTGGATGCTCCGTTGCTACGGCATGCAGATGGCAAGTTTTTGTCGCGTTATCAGTTCGTCTCGGTATTCAGAAAATGTC
This sequence comes from Rhinoderma darwinii, assembly GCF_050947455.1. NCBI lineage: Eukaryota > Metazoa > Chordata > Amphibia > Anura > Rhinodermatidae > Rhinoderma > Rhinoderma darwinii. Next base: position 293,402,988 of record NC_134690.1, on the reverse strand, counting down.
TGATGGCTTGTAGGGTGCAGGCGGATCAATACTCGTCTCATTCTTTCCGCATTGGGGCAGCGACGGAGGCGGTGAGATGGGGTTTGGATGAGGCAGGTGTGCGGCGGATAGGGCGTTGAGAGTCTGCGCGTTTCCGGTCTTATGTTCGCTTGCACATGTTGTGATATGGTAATGTGTAACATGTTCCGGGTGTGTGCATTCCGCCTGAGTTATACTTGTGTGAGGCAGTGAGTGGAGGTGCGTGTATGTTTTCCCTTTGTTTTACAGGCCGTGACTCATGCATGGTGTGGATTATGGGACACTCCTTTGTGTACTGGGGTGCCCTTCGACCAGACGTACGGCCGGATGGTCGACAGCTCAGGATTCCTCGGGACGTGGCGGTCCTGCGGTGGATGGGTATACGGGGAATGACATGGAACAGGGTGTTGCCTGAGTTTCATAACTTTGTACTGCTGGACAGGGCACCAGAGGTGTTGGTGTTGCATGTGGGAGGCAACGATTTGGGCCTACGCCCTTTTCAGGAGTTGGTGCAGGACGTCAAGCATGATTTGCTTTGCTTATGGGCAACTTATCCTAAGTTGGTGACTGTGTGGTCTGAGATGGTCCCTAGGAAGAGCTGGCGCATGGCTCGTTCTGTGGCAAAAATTAACAAGGCCCGCATTAAGGCTAACAGGGCTATATCGAGCTTCGTGGCGCGTAATGGCGGGGTAGCGGTGCGCCTCAATGTGCACCTCAATGACGTGGGAATGGATATGTGGAGTCTGGCTTTGACTGATGGAATTGAGCGAGCGGTGGGTGTGTGGAAGAGCTCGCAGGCGTGAGGTGGTCAAGGCCTATTTCGCTTTGGCGGGGGGGCGAGTCATTGAAGTAGGTCGTAAAAAGTGGTGGGGGGGGAATGCATCACGGGATACACCCCCAATTAGTCGGCTTCTTAGGGTGTTACCCCTTTTGAAAGCTGGGTTATATATATGGTGGTCATCTGCAAAAGGTAATTGGTGCCCCCGGGCCGGGTTACGGCTGGGGGTAAGGTATTGGTGGGCAGCTGGCCAAAATTAAATATCGGTGGCTTCAAGGACTTGCCCCTGTCATTCTGGTTGTTTAATAATGTTATGACCCTGATAGGGTCGCAGTTGGTTATTTAATGTTATGATGAATTCCTTTTTGGGGATTCAAAAAGTTATGGTATTTAAAATTCCTTGTTATTTAAATAATAAACGGCTGCTGTGGCCATTAAAATCCAACTCTGTTTCAGTGTCTGCTTTGGGAAAGGGTAGATTTCCATAAGGGGAGAAACAACTCGGCTTATTTGAGTCATGACTTTTCACATGGCCCCCCAAATGCACAGATTCCACACCTCTTGCATGAGCTGAACTGCAACACCTGAGCTGCAGAGAAATCCCATACTGGCCAGGAAAGGAATTATAGGCCCCACTACCAACCTGCCTATCTTTCCATAAATATCCAGGCCCGAACTTGGAAATTACTAAAGTCCTTAGCAAAGTGCTGCTTGCTAAGGATACATAGCTTTTCTGGCTTCCTTCTATCTCATCCAGCTTTCCCTGGTCGCCGAGTTCTGGGGCGTGTAGTGCAGAAAAGTCACCAAGGCTCTGCTGATTCAATCATTGCAATGTTCAAAGCCTCCTCTGGTATTAACATCCTCACCAAAACTGTGGCATGGGTTTCCATGGCCGAGCAGCTGGATCCAAGCTTTACATCATCAAGCACAATGCCACGCGTCGGATGGAGTGGTGTAAAGCATGCCGCCAATGGACTCTGAAGCAGTGAAAATGTGTTATGTAGAGATACAAATTATGCTTCTCTATATGGCAGTCTGATGGACGAGTCAGGGTTTGGCAAATGCCAGGAGAACGTTACCTACCTGACTGCATTGTGCCAATTGTAAAGTTTGGTGGAGGAGGGATAATGCTACGGGGTTGTTTTTCAGGGGTTCACCAAGGCCTCTTAGTTCTAAGACATTTTGGACAATTGTATGCTTCCTATTTTTAAAAAAAAATCATTTTATTTAACATGTTGCAGACATAGTCCATTAAATACACTTTCATTAGCCAGAACTCAGTTCAGCTACAGTATATACAAGAGCATTATAGAATGTCCAAGAACAAACATAAATGATAACAAGAACAACCTGCATAGAAAGTACAAACACTGAATTCAGTTACAGTGAAGGAAATAAGTATTTGATCCCTTGCTTATTTTGTAAGTTTGCCCACTGTCAAAGACATGAACAGTCTAGAATTTTTAGGCTAGGTTAATTTTACCAGTGAGAGATAGATTATATAAAATAAAAAAAAGAAAATCACATAGTCAAAATTATATATATTTATTTGCATTGTGCACAGAAAAATAAGTATTTGATCCCTTTGGCAAACAAGACTTAATACTTGGTGGCAAAACCCTTGTTGGCAAGCACAGCAGTCAGACGTTTTTTGTAGTTGATGATGAGGTTTGCACACATGTTAGATGGAATTTTGGCCCACTCCTCTTTGCAGATCATCTGTAAATCATTAAGATTTCGAGGCTGTCGCTTGGCAACTCGGATCTTCAGCTCTCTCCATAAGTTTTTCAATGGGATTAAGGTCTGGAGACTGGCTAGGCCACTCCATGACCTTAATGTGCTTCTTTTTGAGCCACTCCTTTGTTGCCTTGGCTGTATGTTTCGGGTCATTGTCGTGCTGGAAGACCCAGCCACGAGCCATTTTTAATGTCCTGGTGGAGGGAAGGAGGTTGTCACTCAGGATTTGGCGGTACATGGCTCCATCCATTCTCCCATTGATGCGGTGAAGTAGTCCTGTGCCCTTAGCAGAGAAACACCCCCAACACATAATGTTTCCACCTCCATGCTTGACAGTGGGGACGGTGTTCTTTGGGTCATAGGCAGCATTTCTCTTCCTCCAAACACGGCGAGTTGAGTTAATGCCAAAGAGCTCATTTTTAGTCTCATCTGACCACAGCACCTTCTCCCAATCACTCAGAATCATCCAGATGTTCATTTGCAAACTTCAGACGGGCCTGTACATGTGCCTTCTTGAGCAGGGGGACCTTGCGGGCACTGCAGGATTTTAATCCATTACGGCGTAATGTGTTACCAATATTTGCCTGTTCTCTGGATCAGTGGGTATCTCAGCAGTTGGACCCCACTGATTAGTGTTTTATTATTTGTTCTGTTGGTATGCCATTAAAACACTTTCATGGAAATATCCATTTAAGAATTAAACCTTTTTCTGTATTTTCATCGCAAAATTTCACAGCGTATTACAGTAGCAGCAAAGTGGATGAGATTTGAACAAATCTCGTTCACAGGCTGCGTAAAAAAAATGCAGAAAAACTGTTCATAAATTGACCTGTGGTGTGTTTTTTTAATCCACAGCAATTCAATTAAAGCTGCGGAAACACTGGTTTTCTGTTGCGGGTTTTCCCCATTGAATTCAATGGGGAGGTAAGACCCGTAACAAATAGCAGATGTTGCAATTTTTGCGGCGGAAAAAACGCAACTCAGAAAAAAAAGTCTATACTTACCCATATTTCTATGCTCCTGCATCCTGCCCGGGCTCCATGGATGACATTTCTTCCCATGTCACAGGCTGCAGCAGTCACATGGGAAGAAATGGCATCCCAGGAGGCCGAGCTGCAAGACGTCGCCATAACTGCGGGTTTGTATGGGCTTTTTATTTTTTTTTAGCTGCTATTTTCCACCTGAAAAAACTGTACCACAATTTGGTGCCGGAATTCCCTGCGGGGTACTTTTACACAGCGGATCCGCGCCGTGTGAAAATACCCTGATGTAGAGTAATGAGTAATTGTGCATGCATGATCATCTTTACGCAAGGAGAAAGAGAATTGGGCACTCACGTTCATGGGATCTGTTTTTTAACAATCACATATATATATATATATATATATATATATATATATATATATATATATATATAGCATAACCAGTTAAGAGGGCATTAAATTTTGTACTGGGAAATGTTTCATTTTTTTGTCCAATATAGTAAATCCTTTCACAACTTATCATATATTTAGTACTGTTAACCCCTTAACCCATCATGAATTTACAGTATGTCATGATGAGTGAACAGAGGTATGTAGAGGGCTCACAGGCTCAGTCCACAGTGCAGGTTTCAGCTGTATACTACAGCTGACACCTTGCACTAACGGCCGGGATCTAATAAAACTTTAATCCTGGACGTTTAACCACTTAGATGTCATGGTCAGTAGCGACTGCATGGTCAATAGTTCCTTAGGCCTCATTTACACGAGCGTGTGCGTTTTGCGCGCGCAAAAAACGCAGCGTTTTGCGTGCGCAAAAGGCACTTGACAGCTCCGTGTGTCATCCGTGTATGATGCGCGGCTGCGTGATTTTCGCGCAGCCGCCATCATAGAGATGACGCTAGTCTACGTCAGTCACTGTCCATGGTGCTGAAAGAGTTAACTGATCGGCAGTAACTCTTTCAGCACCCTCGACAGTGCATTCCGATCACCATATCGCGTAACCTGTTTAAAAAAAAAAGAGGTTCGTACTTACCGAGAACTTCCCGGCCGTTGCCTTGGTGACGCGTCCTTGGTGACGCGTCCTTGGTGACGCGCCTCTCTTGACATCTGGCCCCACCTCCCTGGATGACGCGGCAGTCCATGTGACCGCTGCAGCATGTGCTTGGCTTGTGATTGGCTGCAGCTGTCACTTGGACTGAATTGTCATCCCGGGAGGTCAGACTGGAGGAAGAAGCCGGGAGTTATCGGTAAGACAGAACTGTTTTTTTTTTTGACACGTTCACGTATATTGGAATCGGAAGTCACTGTCCAGGGTGCTGAACCAGTTTAACTCTTTCAGCACCCTGCACAGTGACTGTCTCCTGCCGGGTTCGATCAAAACGAGTTCGGCCGAACCCGGTAAAGTTCGATTCGCTCACGTCTAAGACACTCCGTTCGGATGTTTGTAAACAGAAAAGCACGTGGTGCTTTTCTGTTTACATTCAGTTTGACAGCTCTTGCGCGAATCACGCAGTTCGCACGAAAGTGCTTCCGTGCGGCATGCGTGGTTTTCACGCACCCATTGACTTCAATGGGTGCGTGATGCGCGAAAAACGCACGATTATAGAACATGTCGTGAGTTTTACGCCACGCACTCGCGCAGCGCAAAATTCACGCATCGTCTGCGCTGCCCCATAGAGTAATATAGGTGCGTACGACACGCGTGAAAAGCACGCGCGTATATTACGCTCGTGTAAATGAGGCCTAAGAGATTAGAAAGAGGGTGGTGCCCCCTCTGTCATCCCATCACTTTCCACTCTCCCGTCAAGCGACCGTGGAGTGCGATGGGTTTTCATTGCAGCTTGGGGGCCTAATGAAGGCCAGAGGTTTTTCATTTTTCTCCTCCTATTAAGCCCTGCCTCTACGAGACCGTTTAAAGTACCAAACACAGCAATGAATAAGTATTGCAGTGTATGTTACCAGCGATCTAATGATCACATGTTTAAATCCTCTAGGGAAACATAAAAAAAAAAACTAAAAATAAAACGAAATGCGGAAATTTTCCTGTAAGAAGTGAAGCAACCATCTGTCTCTTATGCAGCCTTTGGCTTGCCATTCGCACATTCCATTGCAGAGATATTGGCGACGACAAGTCACATTTTTTCGCCCGTACCAATAAATGGGAAATCTTAGTTTGTGCAGATTTTTCCTGTAAGATGTGGTCACATCACCATCCCCAAAAAGTTGTATGTAGCCCACAATGGTACTAATAAAAAATGTAGCTCGCCCCGCAAAAAAAAAAGCCCTAACACAGCTCCATCGACGAAAAATGTTTGAAAAAATTTGCGTCTCAGATTATAGAGACTCAATAACTATTTTTTTTTCTAACAAACTGTTTTCATTTTGTGTAGTAGTAAAATAAAAAAAAAACTATATAAATTTGGTACCCAAATCAAAGTGGTGGAATTGCTGGATTTTTTTTCCATTTCACCCAACGCAATAATTTGTAAAAGTTTCTCAGTATGTTATATGGTTTATCACATGGTGCATTTAGAAAATATAACTCGTCCCGCAAAAAAACAAGGCCTCATTCAGCTACGTTTACAGAATTAAAAAAGGGTTATGGCTCTTGGAAAGCAGGGAGGAAAAAGGAAAAAATGAAAACAGGCTTGGTACTTAAAGGGGTTTTCCAAGAATCGACAAAAATCACCTATCCACCGGATAGGTAATAATTGTCTGATCACTGGGGGCCCCACCGATCATGAGAACAGGGGTCCCAAATTCCAAGTTGCTACTCACTGCTTGTCCACAATGAGGAGAGAATTGAATGGAGCAGCAGTAGAGCATGCGCACCGCCACTCCATTCAAAGTATATGCGAATGACAGAAATAGCCACTTTAAGAAACTTTTGTAACATAGAGTTTTGACATATGAGAATTATAAAATTGATAAGCTTTTAAAATATATATATATATATTTATTAATCTCACACTAGTAAGGATATAATGTTTTTCTTTTCATTGTAAAATATAACTCCATTCATAATTTGGTCTGTTTACAGGTTCAGTGCCACAGTTACACAGGATACTGTTGGTGTGTATCTCCCAATGGACGGCCACTGAGTGGGACTGCAGTTGTACATAAAACTCCTCGCTGTCCAGGTGAGATAATACCATATCATTTTATGTCATGTCAGGGAGGAAATCAGGTCAATAAAAGCAAAATCTGGGCTTGGTATTATAAAAAATATTATTTCACCAATTATACATTTGTTGTACTCAGGGGCATTGTAATACAATATACAGTATTGTAATAGTTTTGAAAACAGTGCCCTAGTTGTTTATTAGACATTAAAGGGAATGTGTCATCAGAGAATCAATCAAGTTTTTATGTTAAACATTTTTTAAGAATATTTGGTAATTTTTTCTTTTTTTTTAATTCTCCATGTCATTATCCATATTAAAAAAAAACTGAAATCCTGCAGTTTTTACTCTGGCCACTGAGCTTCACAACAGCCTGACATTTCCTGTTCTGTAGAGATCACTTTTCAGCAGTCGGCTGATTATCATCAGAGGCAGCATTACAATGAAAGGTAACACCTCTGTTATAAAGCTGGAGGCAGATAACACAGGATAAGACCATTGACAATAGGTGATGGACACAGCTCCCCTCCTATCCCTTTCTGCACAGTGACCTCTGCACAGAGCATGCCTAGAAATCTCTCCCATAAAAGTCTGCAGACATCTCCAGGTTCCTATGGTCCATGTGGCTGCTGTAAAGCATATCTGTAAATTATGTTAACAGCAGCTCAGGCAAGATGACTGCCCCCATAATCATGCACAGAAAATAGAATATAAAAAGATACAATCAGAAAATAAAAACAGATTACTAAAAAATAATGTTTCAGCATCTTGTTTTAGTTAGTAAAGAAAAAAATGATGATACATTTCCTTTAAGACTAGAAGCCGACACAATGAATGGAGGCAGATGAGAAATGTATATCAGTAGCAACAAGTAACTCATGCAGATCCCACCTTATCTGCAGGTGTTAAATGCAGGTCCTTAAAGGGGTTGTCCGAGATTTAATGACTTTGTGTTAATGCTTGTAATTTATAAATGTAAATACATTTGTAATATACTTACATTTTCCAAAGTGTCCCCGTTTCCAGATCCTGCCGTGGGGAACTTGACGGGTGATGGCTATGTAAAACTTTGAACACTTTTTTATTTTGTGTCTTAAGCAACATTTTTTTTAAGCATCAGTCCTGCTGACGTGTCAGATTCGGGTTTGAGTGGAAGATACAGCTTCTATGTATCCCGGATACATAGAAGCTGTATCTCAAAAAGTAAAAAAAAAACACTTGAAAAGTTACTTAAAACACCATTATACATTGTTGTTTTTTTTGTTTTTTTTTAAAATATTGTTCAAAGGTTTACATTGCCCTTAAGGCTCTTCTTTCTATGTTAAATAATTCCATAATGTATGTATAAGCCAATTTAATTTCTGTATAGAATGATTGTTAATGAATCTGCTCTCTAATCTCATTGGCACTACATGGATGGATGTCCCATTCAACGTTTAGCAAAATAAATGTGTGATTGTAAATGTTTTACTGGATGGGGCCCAGACATTTGTGTTGGCACAGCTCTTTGATTATGACTTAAAGGAACCAAAAAGCCCTATAACTGCATTTAAAAGATAGGTCATGCCAAGTTCTTCAATTCCTATGCAGACCTCTTTCCAATAGTTTTACAGCAGTGATTGAAAATGAAGCAAGAAGGCAGACAAGCACTTTTACTAAACTCTCAAAGAAACACTACAATGTGTTTATGATGATTTAAAAGCAAATGGCTTTGAATTTTGTTTATTCTTTGTAAACAAATGAGAAGATTAGTTAGAAGTAGAAGTAAAGTATAACTTTAGCCATAAATTTTCTTTATTTATTATTGAGAATGGATTTCTATTTAATTAATCAAAGGAACCTGTTATCAAGCTAAATTGTACTTTTGTCATGCACTAAAAAGGAGCTAACAAGCTATACATATCAAGGTTTAGCCCCTTTATAAGCCATTACCAATGACCTCCGCTGCAGCATCTAATATACAGTAAAATTTATCTTCCTTATAATGGGATTACCCCAAAGACATTAATGGGATATCTAGGATCACTCAACCTCCACTATTACCTAAAAGTGTAACTAGGTCACTTTCACTTATAAGGAGAAGTTGTAGCAGCTCTTTGCTCAACTTCTGGTTGGGGGCTGGAAAAAAAAGTCCTCTTAGATTATTGATTGGATGATTGTATCGAATAGACATTCACAAGATATCTAACGATAGGCCATCAATGGTATTGGTGGAAAAAAATAACTTTAGACATTCATCCCAAGGAAACAGTCCAATTTCGGTACACAGAAAACCAGCAATATTTTGTAATGTTCGGTCGAGCGGTACCAGACCACAAGCAGGACTCTCCATGTCTTGCAATGAGGTACTGCAAAATCCAGGCCTATATAAGAGCTACAATGGTGAGACCAATTACACAATCAAGGCAAGGAATCCAGAGAGGCAGGAATTAAAGAGAAACTAGATGCTAAATACAGGAGCTGTCCAAAAACACCAGTGGTTCAACGAAAAGTGCCGATTCCTAGGCCACAGGAGTTTCCAGGTACAAATCCTAAAACTGTGACTCGGTTTTCTAGTATTTCCCTCCCTAGACTTACTCAGCATGCTCCACACTTTCCCTGTGACAAGTACAGAGATTAAATATGTAAATGACCATACATGGGGATATCGCAACAATGGATCAATGCATTAAGCTGCAGCTTCACAAACCAGATGAACAGTCCATGTGTATCTACCACTGCTCGATGCAATAGGTGGACATAGAAATCGACTTTCAGAATTTTTTTTAGGGGTGACACCAATGCTACTGACACCAATGCTACTGACACCAATGTAAGCAATCTCTAGACACACCAAAATAGCTTTATATTGCAAAATTTTTTATTTTCACAAGTTTTTTCCGTTGATAAGTAATATTTTCCGTGGGATATCCCATTTAACCAGTTAAGGACTAGGCTGTTTTACAGCTAAATAACCAGAGCAAATGTCACAATTTTGCTATGCGCTTCTTCAGATGACTATAAGGCCTCGTTTACACGAGCGTGTGCGTTTTGCGCACGCAAAAAACGTGGCGTTTTGCGTGTGCAAAAGGCACTTAACAGCTCCGTGTGGTCTCAGCATATGATGCGCGGCTGCGTGCTTTTCGCGCAGCCGGCATCATTATGACACTCCGTTTGGAAGCATGTGGTGCTTTTCTGTTTTCATTCATCATTTTCAGTGCTGTTGCGCGAATCACACTGTTCGCACGGAAGTGCTTCCGTGTGACATGTGTGGTTTTCACGCACCCATTGACTTCAATGGGTGCGTGATCCGCGAACAGCGCACAAATATAGAACAGGTCGTGAGTTTTTTGCAACGGACTCACGTTGCACAAAAATCACGGACTGTCTGCACGGCCCCATAGACTATTATAGGTCCGACGACACGCGTGAAAATCACACGCGTCGCACGGACGAATAACACGCTCGTGTAAACGAGGCCTAACTCTGCAGGTGAATAAAGTTCATCTTTGAATTTTACACTCTTTTTAAAGGACAGATAGGGCTTTGTTTTATTGGCATTTGTCAGTATACATCATTTTAATTTTTTTCTCTAAAGTGGGCAAAATTGGAAAAAAATGCAAGAATTTAGCAATTGCGTCAGTTTATGATAGCATTTTTCACACACAGTATAGACCACGGACAAAATTAATCTCCTTTCACATTCTTCCACTTCTCCCGTGCATGGGGATACCAAATATGTGTGCCTTATTCCCAGTGCGGGCATGTGCCAGTGCTGGGCATAAAAGGAGGCTTTTTGGCCTTTTCGGTCCAGGAATTCTGCATTTGATGTTATAGCAGCATACAGTTTTTTGGAGGGCCTAATGCTGCTGAAACATTAGAAACACCCCCATAAATGACTTCATTCACACAAGTAGACCCCACAAGGTTTTCTTCAAGGGGTTTATCATATTTTTAGAAAGTCCAGTTTTCTTCTGAAAGTTTCTTGAATAAGATGGAACAAAATAAAATGTGCATTTTTTTTTAGCAAATGTGTCAGTTTATGCCAGCATTTTTCACACACAGTATAGACCACGGACAAAATTAATCTCCTTTCACATTCTACCACTTCTCCTGTGCATGGGGATACCAAATATGTGGGCCTTAATATCACATAGAGAAGTAGGAGGGCGGACGATAGAAGAAGCTTATTTCACAAATCGCTTTTTTTCAAAGCTGGTTTTACAAAACTCAACAGAGTTTCTATAACACTTCCAAAATATCTGCTCTTGAAGCAGAAATCCCAAAATATTCATCTTGGGGTATAATGGGAATTTATTTTTTGGGGTTTCCTAAAATAAGAAATTGCAGGTTTATGCAAATGTAGTTCTCCAGCAGATGAACTTTAGAAAATATGCAAACATGACATCCACCCCTCACCCATTCCCTCCCCTTGGAGTAAAATCAGGGGGAAAATAAAAATGTCATGTAGGGCAAATATATTTTCAACTAATTAACTAAAATCTAATAATTCAGAACAGTGTGGTATTTTTTAAAAACATGGGTCAATGCACAGGCCTGGTTGCGAGGGACATGATGGACAGAAATATCGGGAATCTTTGCGGTGCCCGTCTTTTCTGCAGACGCGGGACTTTTTCTGCAGGTTACTTCTAGTTGATGTTGGGGGAATGCGAGTGATGAAATGTCTTTCAGTCAGTCGCATGACATCCTCAGACTGGGGGCATTCTCGGGTGTCCTGAACGTCAAAAATGAGGCCTTCAATAATTTTCTTTTGGAAGGTAGATATTGGCGAAAGCTAAGTCTTCCATGAAAGTTGAGGAGGGATTCGTCCACGCTTACATTCTGCTCAGGGGTGTAAAGCTGCAGAAATAAATTATTGAGGGAACTTATCAGTGGTCTTATTTTGAACAACAGATCACGGTTTGCATCGGTACTTGGGGGGGCCTGTGCGTTGTCATTGAAGTGGAGGAACCTCATTATTGTCTCATAACGAGACCTGCGCATTACTGCAGAATAAACTGGGGTGGCTTGGGCGGGTCTTGTTGACCAGTAAGTCCTAATGGAGGGCTTTTTGACAATACCCATATTTAGGGCGAGCCCCAATTTTTTTTTAATTCCTGCAAATTGGTGGGCGTCCAATCTCTGGCTTGGGTGGATGAAGGTTTTTGGCTTTTATACTGAGCGGCATATAAATTAGTTTAGTGGACAATGATATTTAGGAGGTCGTCAGTTATAAATAAATGGAAATAATCCATTTGGATAAAATTTGTATTGTCCACCGTCATGCCAGGAGTGGCAGTAAACTGCGTCAGGAATAACGTCCCCTGAAGATGAACCTGAAGTGATGCTATCTTCGTCACTGTCTACAACAGGTTCTCTCGCTGACGCCATCTCTGATGCGGTCTCAGACTCTGACCACAGCATGGTGTATGCCTTCTCAGCACTAAAAAACGTCCTCGCCATAATGTCACTAACACTAACTAAATAAACAATTTATTTTTTTTTTTTTTATAAAAAACACAAACTAACTCGTATATATATATATATATATATATATATATATATATATCAGCACTACTACTAACAAAAAAATAAACTGCTATATGTGGCTATATATATATATATATATATATATATATATATATATATATATATAATTATATATTCCCTACCTGCCTATTCTAATATAATAAAAGATAGAAAGGTAGACAGATAGAAAAAAAAGATAGATTTCTATCTATCTATACAATCTATCTATACAGAGAATGTTTTACAGTGTAACACTTTTTTTTCACAGTATTCTTCTGGCAGCAATTCTCTAGAGTCTCTTCTCCTCAAACTGAAACAATGTGTGAGGAGAAGAAAAGAGGCAGGAGCTTTGCTGCCAGAAATGTAAAAATAAAACAAATGTGATCGCTGTGATTTTGATCACATGCTTTCACAGCGATCACATGTTCAGGGACCATCAGATTGGTCCCTGATACTCTGCCCAGTGCCCAGCGTGGGCACAGGGCTATGTGCACACGATTGCGTACACACTATATTTTGCATTGAAATGTATGTGATCGCTGTGATTGGTTGTCACAGCGATCATAAGTTCAGGGACCAAAAGACATATATCTAGGCTTAGTCCCAGTTCTGGGTATATCTGCAACGTAGGTTCCCACCTCAGAGGTTGCCTTTTCGTGGCAGATGGGCTCACACAATTTGATCAAAATGTGCACTAAGAACCTCACTATTGTAAGTAGATTTAGCAGTAATGTATATTTATTTATATTTAGTGGCTTAGATGGCATTAGTGTTCGCAGTGTGCAGTCACCATTTTTTGTGTGCTGTATAGCTTTGCAGTCACAGGCGTTCTTGCACCTGTATCAGAGTCCTAGTTAGCAGGGGGGCAAGGGGCGGTGGCCCCGGGCCCACTAAGATTGTGGGACCCAGGGGTAGGCTGGGACGTCTCCTAGCGGTTGCATGTTTTGGTTTGAACTGTATCTGCATCCTCAGGACATAGATACAGTTGAATCCAATGCTGGAGCAGGGAGCCATCATCTCCCTGAACCAGGATACACTGTGTAAAGCCGACCGTATGTGGCACGGCAGAGAAAGGTGGAATGCAGTAATGTCATCGCGCCTCTTTGCGCCGAGCCACACAGAGCACAGACCAAAGGAGCAGAGGGATTTCCTCCATTTGTTGTAAAAACGGGTTTAGCTATTTTTATTTATTTTTTAGTCACTGTGGGGGCATTATGATGACTGGAGGGCCATTATACTGGTTGTGGGGGCTTTATACTGGGTGGAGGTAGCTATGATGGCATTATACGGTGTTGTGGGCAGCTATGGGGCATTATACTGTGTTGTGGGCAGCTATGGGGGCATTATACTGTGTTGGGCCACTATAGGGGCATTATACTGTGTGGGGGGCACTATGGTAGCATTATACTGTGAGGGGGCACTATGGGGGCATTATACTGTTTGGGGCAGCTATAAGGGCATTATACTGTGCGGCGGCAGCTGTGGGGCATTATACTATGTAAGGAGGCACTACAGGGGAATTATACTGTGTGAGTTGGGCAGCTATGGGGGCATTATACTGTGTGGGGAGGCACTATCAGTGCATTATATTGTGTGGGGGGCACTATAGGGGCATTATACTTTGTGTGTAGCTGGCACTTTAAGGGCATTATTCTGTGCGTGGGCCGCTGAGGGTGCATTATACTGTATGGAGAGGCGCTATAGAGGCATTATACTGTGTGGGGAGGCACTATACCGTTATTGGAAGTTACATAAAAATCATAGAAGGTACGGAAACAGCGTAGCTCGCTATGCAACGCTAGTTCCGTAAAAGGTATTAACTTCCAACGAAGTTTACAGAAACAAAGTTGCACAGAAAACTATGCTGTTTACGTAAGCCTGACCCTGCTGGATACGCCTCTGCAGTTATAAACATGTGTTGGGGGCCCATTAGGTGGGGACCTCTTTGTGCTAAACCTCCAGCTACGCCCCCGACCTGTATATGCGTTTCGTTTCACTTCGCTGCATCGTGCTGTTCAAAATTTTGTGTTGTGTTTTTATTTATATATATATATATATATATATATATATATATAACAACCATAGAACAGAATAACGGCACCAGGACTTCAGAGTAGACGAAACAGGGTGGATTTATTCACCTCAACTGAGCAACGTTTTGGTTCGTCACAGGACCTTTCTCAAGCTACTACATACTACACACAGTGTCAAGTATAAATAGCAAGTACATAGACCAATTAACAGAAATCCAGTTAATGTACAATTTGCAAAAAACAGGTATAGAAATATGAATTCCATCCCATGTCAAAAGACAATTATTTAAAGTGCACAATTTTCATAATAGATAAATATACCAAATTCACAATATATAAATATATATTACATAGAAGTGGTGAACAGTGGCTTAATTGGCAATTTGGCTGATTCGGAAAAGGACAGAGGCCAATCTAAATTGATATATATAAGTATAGTTTTTACAGAAATGTATACAGTACCAGTACCAAACCCATCCAAAGTCCGCAAGCATCTACTGCACATGCCCAAAGATGGCGTTCAAACCGGAAGTTGGGTCCAATGGAACGCATATGGCAAAAAGATCACTATTGCGCATGCGCACACACGGCACTTGCATTCCAGCCGTTCTGCGCATGCGCGAACTACGGCGCTGATATAAATGTAATATTTGAATTAGAAAAATTTTGAGATAACGAAAAAGCTGCAAAAAAATGAATCCATGAGAAGTGCTGCATCAAAATAGATGCTGCAAATAGCATGGGTTTAAAATGGGTGTCACACAACCCCCCTTTTGTAGATAGTGCCTTTTTTACAGCCCCCCCCCCTGTAGATAACGCCATACAGCCCCCCTGTAGATAACGCCATACAGCCCCCTCTGTAGAGAACGCCATACAGCCCCCTCTGTAGAGAACGCCATGCAGAGTCCCCCCCTGTAGGTAATGCCATGCAGAGTCCCCCCCCTGTAGGTAACGCCATGCAGAGACCCCCCCTGTAGGTAACGCCATGCAGAGTCCCCCCCTGTAGGTAACGCCATGCAGTGTCCCCCCTGTAGGTAACGCCATGCAGAGTCCCCCCCTGTAGGTAACGGCATGCAGTGTCCCCCCCTGTAGGTAACGCCATGCAGTGTCCCCCCCTGTACGTAACGCCATGCAGAGTCCCCCCCTGTAGGTAACGCCATGCAGAGTCCCCCCCCTGTAGGTAACGCCATGCAGTCCCCCCCTGTAGGTAACGCCATGCAGAGTCCCCCCCTGTAGGTAACGCCATACAGCGTTCCCCCCCTGTAGGTAACGCTATACAGAGTCCCCCCCATGTAGGTAACGCCATACAGAGTCCCCCCCCTGTAGGTAACGCCATAAAGAGTCCCCCCCTGTAGGTAACGCCATACAGAGTCCCCCCATGTAGGTAACGCCATACAGAGTCCCCCCCTGTAGGTAACGCCATGCAGAGTCCCCCCCTGTAGGTAACGCCATGCAGTGTCCCCCCTGTAGGTAACGCCATGCAGAGTCCCCCCCTGTAGGTAACGGCATGCAGTGTCCCCCCCTGTAGGTAACGCCATGCAGTGTCCCCCCCTGTAGGTAACGCCATGCAGAGTCCCCCCCTGTAGGTAACGCCATGCAGCCCCCTCTGTAGAGAACGCCATACAGCCCCCTCTGTAGAGAACGCCATGCAGAGTCCCCCCCTGTAGGTAATGCCATGCAGAGTCCCCCCCCCTGTAGGTAACGCCATGCAGAGACCCCCCCTGTAGGTAACGCCATGCAGAGTCCCCCCCTGTAGGTAACGCCATGCAGTGTCCCCCCTGTAGGTAACGCCATGCAGAGTCCCCCCCTGTAGGTAACGGCATGCAGTGTCCCCCCCTGTAGGTAACGCCATGCAGTGTCCCCCCCTGTAGGTAACGCCATGCAGAGTCCCCCCCTGTAGGTAACGCCATGCAGAGTCCCCCCCTGTAGGTAACGCCATGCAGAGTCCCCCCCCTGTAGGTAACGCCATGCAGTCCCCCCCTGTAGGTAACACCATGCAGAGTCCCCCCCTGTAGGTAACGCCATACAGCGTTCCCCCCCTGTAGGTAACGCTATACAGAGTCCCCCCCATGTAGGTAACGCCATACAGAGTCCCCCCCTGTAGGTAACGCCATAAAGAGTCCCCCCCTGTAGGTAACGCCATACAGAGTCCCCCCATGTAGGTAACGCCATACAGAGTCCCCCCCTGTAGGTAACGCCATACAGAGTCCCCCCCTGTAGGTAACGCTATGCAGAGTCCCCCCCCTGTAGGTAACGGCATGCAGAATCCCCCCCCTGTAGGTAACGCCATGCAGAGTCCCCCCCTGTAGGTAACGCCATGCAGAGTCCCCCCCCTGTAGGTAACGCCATGCAGAGTCCCCCCCTGTAGGTAACGCCATGCAGAGTCCCCCCCTGTAGGTAACGCCATGCAGAGTCCCCCCCTGTAGGTAACGCCATGCAGAGTCCCCCCCCTGTAGGTAACGCCATGCAGAGTCCCCCCCCTGTAGGTAACGCCATGCAGAGTCCCCCCCTGTAGGTAACGCCATGCAGAGTCCCCCCCCTGTAGGTAACGCCATGCAGAGTCCCCCCATGTAGGTATGCAGAGTCCCCCCCCTGTAGGTAACGCCATGCAGAGTCCCCCCCTGTAGGTAACGCCATGCAGTCCCCCCTGTAGGTAACGCCATGCAGAGTACCCCCCTGTAGGTAACGCCATGCAGAGTCCCCCCCCTTGTAGGTAACGCCATGCAGAGCCCCCCTGTAGGTAACGCCATGCAGAGTCCCCCCTGTAGGTAACGCCATGCAGAGTCCCCCCCTGTAGGTAACGCCATGCAGATTCCCCCCCCTGTAGGTAACGCCATGCAGAGTCCCCCCCATGTAGGTATGCAGAGTCCCCCCCCTGTAGGTAACGCCATGCAGAGTCCCCCCCCTGTAGGTAACGCCATGCAGTCCCCCCTGTAGGTAACGCCATGCAGAGTACCCCCCTGTAGGTAACGCCATGCAGAGTCCCCCCCCTTGTAGGTAACGCCATGCAGAGTCCCCCCCTGTAGGTAACACCATGCAGAGTCCCCCCCCATGTAGGTAACACCATGCAGAGTCCCCCCCTGTAGGTAACGCCATGCAGAGTACCCCCCTGTAGGTAACGCCATGCAGAGTCCCCCCCCTTGTAGGTAACGCCATGCAGAGTCCCCCCCTGTAGGTAACGCCATGCAGAGTCCCCCCCATGTAGGTAACACCATGCAGAGTCCCCCCCTGTAGGTAACGCCATGCAGAGTCGTCGTCCCCTGTAGGTAACGCAATGAAGAGTCGTCCCCCCCTGTAGGTAACGCCATGTATCCCCTATCCACAGGATAGGGGATACATGTGTGATCGCTGGCAGCGATAGGGAGAACGGGGGACTGAAGGTCCCCTGAAGTTCTCCATGACTAACCTCTGACTTCCGGCGTCTGCGCAGCTCAATAAAAATGAAAGGAGCGCTGGTCACGCATGCGCACAAGCGCGACCGGCGCTCCATTCATTTCTACAGAGCTGCCGACACAGACCCCGGAAGTCCGAGGTTTGTTATGGAGAACTTCAGGGGACTTTCGGTCCCCCGTTCTCCTTATCAGTGCCAGCGATCACACATGTATCCCCTATCCTGTGGATAGGGGATACATGTCTTTTGTTTAATGGCAGGTATCTCCCCGCTCTGCCGTAGTGCTCAGTGGCGTCCCGCTGTAGCAGCCATAGCGGCTGCTAGCGGAGCCTCCGGCCATGGTGGAGGCCCGTGCCGGCGGGCGACACGGGCCCCCTCATGCCGCAGGCCCCATAGCAGCCGCTACGGCTGCTACGGCGGTAGTTACGCCACTGACCCCAACCATAAATAACACATATGTAGACTAAATAGCCTCATATATTATCAAACTGCAGCTACACTCACAATCCACTTTTATTGGACTTTCAAAATTACTGGGAATAATATCACCACTTGGGATTTCTAATAAACCCACACCCATGACCGCAAGGGATAGACGTACATAAAATACTGCTAATATAAACAATTAATTTGATAGGGAGGAGCTAAATTTACATTTGACATGCATATAGAAAATTTTTGATAAAGGGGAGCTCTATTATATACTTTATAGCCATTCCACACTACATTTCTATATTTTGGAACAAAGTTGAAGTCAATGGACATCTATTTTTACTTGGCACGTTACGACCTAGAAAAGATGGGCCTCTGCTTTCCAACAGCCATCAAATTGCTTATCAAAATGTGTATCTAAAAAAAATACAAAAAAGAAAGGGTTAATATACAGTATTTATAAGCATAAATACAGTAGAAATAGGTAAAAAGTGCATGAAGAAGAAGGTCCAAATTAGACCCTAAATCACACATGTACATGATGGTATAGCTAGTTCCTGACTTATTGGGGCCATAACTAATTTAATTTTTTGTTCATAGACGTAGTGGTATGAGGGCTTTTCTTTGCGGGACAAGCTGTAGTTATTATTCGTACCATTTTGGGGTACATGTGACTTTTTGTTCACCTTTTATCCTATTTTTTGGGAGGCCAGGTTAACAAAAAACCGCAATTCTGGCATAGTTTTTTTTAATTTTTTTTTTATACAGCGTTCATCATGCATTATAAAATACATGTTAACTTTATTCTGCGGGTGAGTACGATTCCGGTGATACCTAATTTATAGAACTTTTTTATGTTTTACAACTTTTTGCACAATAAAACTACTTTTGTAAAAAGAATGTCGTCTTTTTTCTGTCGCCAAGTTCTGAGAACCATAACTTTTTAACTTTTTTGTCGACAGAGCTGTATGAGGGTTTGTTTTTTGCGAGACGAGCTATAGTTTTTATAGGTATCATTTTTGGATACGTGCGACTTTTTGATCACTTTTTATTCCAATATTTGTAGGGCAAAGTGCCCAAAGTTGTAAGGCAAAGTTAAGTTTTTTTTTATGCTGTTCACCGCGTGTAATAAATAATATTATATTTTGATACCTCAGGTCGTTACGGTCGCGGCGATACCAAATACGTATGGTTTATTATTTTTTTCAATAATAAAGGACTTGATCATTGAAAAAGGGGGATTGTGTTTTATTTTATTACTTGAAACATATTGTTTTCAAACTTTAATTTTTTTCACTTTTTTTACACTTTTTTTTCAAGTC
Source organism: Rhinoderma darwinii (assembly GCF_050947455.1). NCBI lineage: Eukaryota > Metazoa > Chordata > Amphibia > Anura > Rhinodermatidae > Rhinoderma > Rhinoderma darwinii. The sequence goes on along the minus strand of NC_134690.1, from coordinate 293,383,664 downwards.
CCACTAGGGGACTTGAAGGTCCGACTGTCTGATGTTTTTTTTCTAATACATTGCACTACCTACGTAGTGCAATGTATTAGATCTGTCAGTTATTCACTGACAGCAAGCCAATTAGGCTTCACCTCCCGGCGGGGCCTAATCGGCTTCCGTAATGGCAGAGCAGGAGGCCATTGTGTCTCCTGTTGCCATAGCAGCAGTCGCCAGTCCTAATTGCCTGTCAGGGCTGGCGATCTGCTAGAAGCCGCTAAGATGCCGTAATCGCTTTCGATTGCTGCATCGAAGGGGTTAATGGCAGGGATCGGAGCTAGCTCCGGTTCCTGCCATTACAGGTGGATGTCAGCTGTAACATACAGCTGACTTCCACCGCTGATGATGCCGGATCAGCTCCTGAGCCGGCGCCATCTTGCCGGCAGCTACGGGGCTAGGCAGACTGGGAGGCCAGTATTAGGCCTCCGGTCGCCATTGCAGCCACCGGAACCCCGGCAATTTCATTGCTGGTGTTCCGATGAGCCGCAAACACCTTAAGTGCAGCACTCGCGTTTGAGCGCTGCACTTAAGGGGTTAATGGCGGGGATCTAAGCTAATTTCAGTCCCCGCCATGAAAACCAAAGATAATACCCGCGGAGGGATTTAACTCATTAGTAATAGTACAATATCTGATATTCAGACTGTTAAACGTAATGTATCTATATAGGTGAATTATACTAATGAGAAACAATCCGTGGTAATGACCAAGTAACCTTGGTGCGTTGATCAAAATGTAACTATAGAAATACCCGAGAAAGAGGAAATGAGCACAACAATATTCGAGATATAAAAATATAAACTTTATTACATATTAGACATAACAGAGTAAAAAAGATGAGTCACAATGAAAAAAGGCATCACCCATTGCTGAACCATGATTGTTACGTTAGTTGTCATAAACATACGTTAATTGCTGAAGTAGGATTATATAAACACGTATATACCAGAACCTCTCAAAAAGTAACTACCAAGCGGTCTGCAGAGTCTATCACAGTAATTACTGAAGGTAAAAAAGTGCTGAAGATATAATAGTTACTATACAGTGTTATATTATGTGCACAAGGAAAAGGTCAATGATTACTGTGCTTAGAGGCTGGTAAGTGGTGAACTGCCAGATGAAGCATGGCAGATGCGTGTCAAAAACAATGATTACCTACCCAAGGTCATGGTGGCACACAGGAGACGCCCACACCCGACGCGCGTTTCGGCAAATGCCTTCGTCTGGGGGTGGCTACATCCTGGCGGGACCCCCACATATACACCCTCTCACACATGTGCTGCCAATCACGGAACACATCGGACGGAGCGGAAGGAGGATAGCGGCGCCAGATGGGGGTACAAAGATGGAAGCCGCCCCACTTCCGGTGGCCGCGTCATCAGGGAGGATGTGGGGCGGCGATGACTGACAACGCCTCCCACATGCTACCCTGGCCATAGACAGCGGACGGAAGGGTGCGTCGACCACTCCCCCCCCCAAGCCAGCGCTCTCCCCCACCGCAGAGTCCAGTGTCCGTAAGTGCAGCACATTGGAGAGGAGGCAAGTGTCTGATATACGACAAATGTGGAGAACTATGCGGACATGGATCAGATTCAATAAATGTATATGTGTGAAACAGTGTGATCTATTTAAAAAAGTGTTTTGTTAAACAAGGGATATAAAAGCATGTGCAGGAATATATCAATACTGCACACACGGAGAATATGAAAAGATTTATTTAATGAGGGAACGACAAGTGCATTTGGGAACTGATATCAAAGTGAATCGATAATAATAAATATAATCAGGAAACAATTAAAAGTGCAAGAAAAAAAGAGGGGAGGGCGGAAGACGGTCCAGATATAAACTAGAATAAATAAATAAATTAAGGGACCGATATACGTAATTGTGATAAAACGAGAAAGGGAGTGTGGTCACCTGACCATCAAGGAGCAGGAAGTTCCAAGGGGAAGATGATATACGATATAAAAAACATATAGGTTAAATGGAGTGAAAGGCAGTGAGGAGTGAATATATATATGAATGTACGTAACTAGACATGCATTAATATTGCTGAAACAGTATCACATATAAAAATTGTAAATTAAGAACAGGTCTATACAACATATATAACAATCAAGGACGTAAATGGATGTGACGACACAAATATATAATGAGTGGCGATAGTAAACAGAACCCCCCAGGGTCATATAAAGGGATAATGAATAAATATAAATATCGACCCATATATATATACATTAGCAAAATTTATTAAATAATAAGGAATAAGAATAAAACACACATATACACAAAATGTCCAATTTCTTAATTTCTTCTTGTATTCTTTCAGTCTAGGTCCGCTCGTTAACTCCTTTATAACTTATATGTTGCCTATCCTAGATGTGAAAGGATAAAAAAAGAGGGTAGTCAACCACATGTAAAATTACCGAATATGAATCGGTTAAAAACCAGGACCCACTTGGAGTCAATGGTTATAGAAACGGAGCGAAGCTCAAAGATTCATTCAGACCGTATGGGTGCATTGTCCCGAGGGTCCATATCCAACGGGTCTCGCATTGTGCCAATTTTTGTTTCACAGCACCACCCCTCATGCCCGTTATGATATGGTCTATCCCTCTCACCTTCAATTTGGATGAGTCGCACGAATGGTGTAACTTAAAATGGCGGGCCACTGGTTTCAGGTCATCCAAATTATCCACTCCTGTCGCTCGCCTGATATCTGCCATATGTTCCCTTACCCGGGTCTTCAATTCCCTAGAGGTAAGTCCAACGTAAATTTTAGGACAGGGGCATGTCGCATAATACACCACTGCTTTTGTGGTGCAAGATATTGAGTGAGTAATGTTAAATGTCTTGGTACCTGAAGCGTTTACAAATGTGGATACCTTCTCAATATTGGGGCATGCGACACAGTGTCCACAGGGATTGCAGCCACATTTCGGGCCCTTGGTCCCAAAGGGATACTTCGTCCTAATGGGTTCGTAGTGGCTCCTCACCAAATGATCCCTCAGATTTTTAGATCGTCTAGCCGTAATACTCGGGTATTTGGTGATAAATCTCTCCAGTGCGGGATCTGTTAATAGAATTGGCCAATAACGTTTTAATATCTCCCTCATTTGCGACCACCTTGAATGGTAGCCCGTTATGAACCGTACCTGTGTCTGTGTCTCTGTCTTTTTCTTTGGGAAAAGGAGATCGTATCTAGTGGTATATTTTGCCCTGTGGTAAGCCTTTTTAATGGACCTCATACTGTATCCACGGTTGAGGAAACGTGTTTTTAAATCCTCTGCCTGTTCTTCGAACAATTTGTCCGATGAACAAATTCTCTTAATCCGTAAAAATTGTCCAATAGGGACTGCCTGGATAGTCTGTGGGGGATGAGAGGAAGAAGAGTGTAAAAGTGCATTGATCGATGTCTCCTTGCGAAAAACATCGCTTTGAAGAAAGCCTTGTGTATCGGCAAAAAGTTTGATGTCAAGAAATTCTATTTGTTTAGAATGATATTTGTAGGTAAATTTCAAATTTAGCAAATTTGCATTGAGGTAAGTCATGAATACGTCTAACTCATCATGTGTACCCTTCCAGATGACCAGGATGTCATCAATGTAACGGGCCCAGAAAAGGACCCGGTCCATTGAGTCATCCCGGTCATCTGAGAAGAGGTCCCTCTCCCACAGCCCCAGAAATAGGTCAGCATACGACGGTGCGCATGCTGCCCCCATTGCCGTACTCTGGAGCTGTAGGTAGAAATTACCATTGAAAAGAAAAAAATTATGTGTCAGAGCATATATCAATATTTCAATGATAAATGTACATAGGGGTTTCACTGTGTCGGACATCGAAAGAAAATATTCTGCTGCCCTTACCCCATCTGGATGCTTTATGCTGGTGTACAAGGACTCCACATCAATTGTGACGAGAAGCATGTCCTCCTCAATACTGACACCGCTGATCTTCTGTAAGAGATCAGCGGTGTCACGAACATATGAAGGTAAGTTGACCACCAAACTTTTAAGATGGAAGTCAATAAATCTGCAAATGCCTTCAGTCATACTGCCCCTACCCGAGATGATAGGCCTTCCAGGGGGGATTTTTTCGTTTTTGTGAATTTTTGGGAGTAGATATAGTGTAGGTACGGTTGGTTCATCAACAAAGAGGGCTGAGAATAATTCTTTGGTAATTATGTTTGCCTCCACAGCTTGAGATAGCATGGAATGTAATTCTGATCTGAAAGATGATAAGGGGTTAAAGGTCAGTTTTTTATAGCATTGCCTGTCACGCAACTGCCTGTATGCTTCCGCCTCATACATGTGGCAAGGCCATACTACTACGTTGCCACCCTTATCAGCGGCTTTAAACACGACGTCTTTTTTAGGCTGAGTCTTTGCGGTGGAGTCAAATTGTCATGTCTAACGCTCTTGGGAATATTTCTAAGTTCTTGGGTCACTGATTTGACAAATGAATCCACCGCAGGACAAAGACCAAGGGCAGGAAAATTCTTAGATTTAATTCTAACACATGACGAGGGTTTACCTGCAACATCGCTCTTATGTTCATCTAAAAGGTCTTCCAATACTTCCAATGCTTGTTGTTCCTCCCCAGTGGGAAATAGGTCGATATCGATGGGTTTATGGAACCATTTTTTAAAAACTAATGAGCGACCAAAGATGTGTAAATCTTTTACTGCGGAAAAAAGGTCAAAGCAGGCACTTGGTGAGATCCGGCGATGATGGCACCGGCTCAGCTTCTGAGCCGGTGCCAAACATTTGGCGTATGGGTACGGCAATTTGCGGGAAGTCATGGCTTTCCATGGCGTACCCATATGGCAAATGTCGGGAAGGGGTTAACCCACTGTTCACCACTTCTATGTAATATATATTTATATATTGTGAATTTGCTATATTTATCTATTATGAAAATTGTGCACTTTCAAAGACATGAACAGTCTAGAATTTTTAGGCTAGGTTAATTTTACCAGTGAGAGATAGATTATATTTAAAAAAAAAACAGAATATCACATTGTCAAAATTATATATATTTATTTGCATTGTGCACAGAGAAATAAGTATTTGATCCCTTTGGCAAACAAGACTTAATACTTGGTGGCAAAACCCTTGTTGGCAAGCACAGCAGTCAGAGGTTTGCACACGTTAGATGGAATTTTGGCACACTCCTCTTTGCAGATCATCTGTAAATCATTAAGATTTTGAGGCTGTCGCTTGGCAACTCGGATCTTCAGCTCCCTCCATAAGTTTTCGATGGGATTAAGGTCTGGAGACTGGCTAGGCCACTCCATGACCTTAATGTGCTTCTTTTTGAGCCACTCCTTTGTTGCCTTGGCTGTATGTTTCGGGTCATTGTCGTGCTGGAAGACCCAGCCACGAGCCATTTTTAATGTCCTGGTGGAGGGAAGGAGGTTGTCACTCAAGATTTGACGGTACATGGCTCCATCCATTCTCCCATTGATGCGGTGAAGTAGTCCTGTGCCCTTAGCAGAGAAACACCCCCAAAACATAATGTTTCCACCTCCATGCTTGACAGTGGGGACGGTGTTCTTTGGGTCATAGGCAGCATTTCTCTTCCTCCAAACACGGCGAGTTGAGTTAATGCCAAAGAGCTCAATTTTAGTCTCATCTGACCACAGCACCTTCTCCCAATCACTCTCAGAATCATCCAGATGTTAATTTGCAAACTTCAGACGGGCCTGTACATGTGCCTTCTTCAGCAGGGGCACCTTGCGGGCACTGCAGGATTTTAATCCATTACGGTGTAATGTGTTACCAATGGTTTTCTTGGTGACTGTGGTCCCAGCTGCCTTGAGATCATTAACAAGTTCCCCCCCGTGTAGTTTTCGGCTGAGCTCTCACCTTCCTCAGGATCAAGGATACCCCATGAGGTGAGATTTTGCATGGAGCCCCAGATCGATGTCGATTGACAGTCATTTTGTATGTCTTCCATTTTCTTACTATTGCACCAACAGTTGTCTCCTTCTCACCCAGCGTCTTACTTATGTTTTGTAGCCCATTCCAGCCTTGTGCAGGTCTATGATCTTGTCCCTGACATCCTTAGAAAGCTCTTTGGTCTTGCCCATGTTGTAGAGGTTAGAGTCAGACTGATTAATTGAGTCTGTGGACAGGAGTCTTTTATACAGGTGACCATGTAAGACAGCTGTCTTTAATGCAGGCACCAAGTTGATTTGGAGCGTGTAACTGGTCTGGAGGAGGCTGAACTCTTAATGGTTGGTAGGGGATCAAATACTTATTTCTCTGTGCACAATGCAAATAAATATATAGAATTTTGACAATGTGATTTTCTTATATTTTTTTAATATAATCTCTCTCTCACTGGTAAAATTAACCTAGCCTAAAAATTCTAGACTGTTCATGACTTTGACAGTGGGCAAACTTACAAAATCAGCAAGGGAGCAAATACTTATTTCCTTCACTATATATATATATATATATATATATATATATATATATATATATATATATACACACACACATATATAAAATGGCTTATTTAGAAGGATTTGCATTGTGGCTAGGGCTAGACACACAGTTGGTTTGGGATTATTAAGGATTAATAGGGATTTTTAGGATTTTTTTGAATTACTGTTTTTATTTTCCCTTTTATTAAATTACAACTTGTCCTCAAAAAGCTTAGGAAAGACATTCCTCTTCATTGTAAACACAATGCTCATTTAACCTTGTATATACACACACACACACATCAAGAAAGCAGAAATGGTATTATATTGCTTTTAATATGATATTAACATAAATGTTATTTATTTGTGTTCTCATGTTCTACTTTTTACGGTGTTCTTACTTTTACTTCTCTATGGGGGCTGCCATTTTTTTGTTCATCTCTATATGTGTCGATTAACGACACATACAGAGATGCTATATGGCACATACAGCCCCATAGAGAATGCGAACGGGAGCGGTTCCATTCTCAGAAGCGTGCGCTGTCTGTGTGGAAACGGCGCATGTGCCGCTCCCACACAGATCAAAACGAAGCACGTTCGTAGAGCGAAATCCAGCGCCATTTTCATGTGGACAGGAAACCGCTGTCAGACAGTAAGATGACGACTTCCGGCCGCGGCTTCCGGCCATATGTTCAACGAAGTGAAGGCGCAAGGAAGAGGAGCGTAGACCAGCGGAGGCGGCGGCAGGAGCAGGTAATTTATGTTCGTGTATTAGGGCTTGTTTACACGAGCGTTTTATTCGTCCGTGCGATGCGCGTGATTTTCACGCGTGTCGTACGGACCTATAATAGTCTATGGGGCCGTGCAGACAAGACAGTCCGTGAATTTTGTGCAACGTGAGTCCGTTGCAAAAAACTCTCGCCCTGTTCTATATTGGTGCACTGTTCGCGCATCACGCACCCATTGAAGTCAATGGGTGTGTGAAAACCACGCATGTCACACGGAAGCACTTCCGTGCGAACAGCGTGATTTGCGCAACAGCAGTGAAAAGGATGAATGAAAACAGAAAAGCACCACGTGCTTTTCTGTTTACAAACATCCAAACGGAGTGTCATAATGATGGTGGCTGCGCGAAAATCACGCAGCCGCGCATCATATGGTGATGACACACGGTGCTGTTTAGTGCCTTTTGCGCATGCAAAACGCTGCATTATTTGCGTGCGCAAAACACACACGTTCGTGTAAATAAGGCCTTACTGTGATGTGTGTATTATGTTCGTGTATGTTTGTGTGATACTGTCTGCTGAGCCCTGTATCTAATCCTCCTAGCACTGTGCAGTCGCTCAGAAAATGGCGGCACACAGTGTAGGAGGTTTGAAAACATTCAAACCTCTCCTTCTCCTGGCAGTAGCCAGAAGAAGGGAGGGGGGATTGTGTGAGGACACTAGAGGAGACTGTGTCCACCCCAAATTTGCAGCATAAATCAATGAGGTTGCTTTACCACAGTGACCATGCTGCAATTTTGGGAACTGCTCACTCTAGTGGCCAGCACATGGAAATGTTATAAATTAGAATCTAATTTATAATATTTCCTGACATGTGAAAAAAATTAAAACAATGTGTAATCACTCAAATACTAATTGTTTAACTGAAAAAAAATAATTATAATAATTTCTAGCGACACATTCCCTTTAAGAGGTTAAATAATGGACTAAATTGTGATATAGAGCATGGCATAAATTGTACTATTGGAGAATCTCTTGAATAATGTTCCTCTCAAAATCCTGCAGTATCAGTGTAGAAAGGAAATTATTAGACAATTTGGAAAAAACAACAACACATGCTATACTGCTTCATTGGCACTAACTAGGAGAAGAACAGTAAGTTGTGCTGTACAGTAACTCAAAGTCGTGAATTGTTCAAAATATCATGTGAACAAACTTTTATTAATTAAACAGCGGACAATAAGAACAACATTTTCATTATCATTTTAAAGACAACATGGCACCAGCAGCATAGCCTCCTATTTAAAGGCTATGGAAACCTTTGTGTATGGAATATCAATATACATTCATGTCACTAAGTCCCTGCAGAAAAAAAGTTGCACTTATCTGTTTTATGCATTGAGCTTTGGTTTTTATGGCTTCAGCAGTTGTCATAACCAGTTTACAACCTTTTCTCCATTCAAATACTTCTCTAGGGGCATTCCCCAGCAGTGGCACACTGTTCTCTTCTCTAGGGGCGTTCCCCAGCACTGGTCACATGTTCTCTTCTCTAGGGGTGTTCCCCAGCAGTGGTCACATGATCTCTTCTCTAAGGGCATGCCCCAGCACTGGTCACATGTTCTCTTCTCTAGGGGTGTTCCCCAGCACTGGTCACATGATCTCTTCTCTAAGGGCATTCCCCAGCACTGGTCACATGTTCTCTTCTCTAGGGGCGTTGCCCAGCACTGGTTACATTATCTTCTCTAGGGACGTTCCCCAGCACTGGTCACATGTTCTCTTCTCTAGGGGCCTTCCCCAGCACTGGTCACATGTTCTCTTCTCTAGGGGCGTTCCCAAGCACTGGTCACATGTTCTCTTCTCTAGGGGCGTTGCCCAGCACTGGTTACATTATCTTCTCTGGCTGTGTGGATTTCTCATGCACATACACAGCCTTCTCTCCGCTCCCCCCCCTCCCTCCTGCTGCTTGTGAGTCTGTTTTGCATAACCACGCCAACTATGTATTTCCCATCCTCCCCCTCTGAACTTCTGCTTGCGATCTTCTTCCCACACTGTAGCTCTCTGTTAACACAGGGGACATGTTGCACTGTGCATGCCCAGCTATCTGTGGTTGGGAGAGATTGCTGGGCATGCACTGTAGTCCTCAGTGAAGAGGAGAAAATAGCTGCTGAATAACTGGAGGGAGACTGTTCTCACCTGCACAGCACACACCAGTGAGTTGGATCTTGCACATGCGCAAATGTCACAGTAAATGCTCGTAAATGAGTCTAAAAAGGAGGAGCTGCTGAGTTTGCCATCAGGGAGCAGTCGGCCAGATTAGAGAGAGAACTGAATACAGCAGGTGTCCATGTACAAAAATACACTGCAGGTACAAAAGACAAATGATAGACAAATTTTAATTAGGACTAATTAGAAATGTGTTTTATTTTGCAAAATACATACAATGCAATTTGAAAAAAAACTGTGCAAAGGTGTACAATGTAATATTAATGTTCTTGTAGCTATGGTGATGCGCTTACTAATATACAGTAAGGGTATGTTCACACGGCCTATTTACGGACGTATTTCGGGCGTTTTTGCCCCGAATTACGTCCGAAAATAGCGCTTCAATAGCGCTGACAAACATCTGCCCATTGAAAGCAATGGGCAGACGTTTGTCTGTTCACACGAGGCGTAATTTACGCGCCGCTGTCAAAAGGCGGCGCATAAATAGACGCCCGCGTCAAAGAAGTGACCTGTCACTTCTTTGGCCGTAATTGGAGCCGTTATTCATTGACTCCAATGAATAGCAGCGCCAATTACGCCCGTAATTGACGCGGCGTTCAAGCGCCTGCACATGCCGGTACGGCTGAAATTCGGGGATGTTTTCAGGCTGAAACATCCCCGTAATTTCAGCCGTAACGGACGCCCTCGTGTGAACATACCCTAATACTGATGTATATGTGACTCTGTTTTGTTGAAATCATTTTCTGCTAACCCTGCACATGCAAAGATGTAATGTTGAAACCATGGCGTGTACTGTCTGCCAGTAGTGTTCTGTCTTCGTTTATGTGCACTGTTTATATACATGGTTATATACGGTGGCGTAACTACCGCCGAAGCAGCCGTAGCGGCTGCTACGGGGCCCGCGGCATGAGTCCCCGCCATGGCCGGAGGTTCCGCTAGCAGCCGCTATGGCTGCTACAGCACGACGCCACTGAACACTACGGCAGAGCAGGGAGGTATCTCCCCGCCCTGCCATTAAACAAAAGACATGTATCCCCTATCCACAGGATAGGGGATACATGTGTGATCGCTGGCAGCGATAGGGAGAACGGGGGACTGAAAGTCCCCTGAAGTTCTCCATCACAAACCTCAGACTTCCGGGGTCTGTGTCGGCAGCTCCGTAGAAATGAATGGAGCGCCGGTCACGCTTGTGCGCATGCGTGACCAGCGCTTCTTTCATTTTTATTGAGCTGCGCAGACGCCGGAAGTCAGAGGTTAGTCATGGAGAACTTCGGGGGACTTTCGGTCCCCCGTTCTCCCTATCGCTGCCAGCGATCACACATGTATCCCCTATCCTGTGGATAGGGGATACATGTCTTTTGTAGGACACGCTGTAGGTCGCATTTTTTTAGGAGGGGGGACGCTGTATGGCGTTCCCTACAGGGGGGGTGGGCTGTATGGCGTTCCCTACAGGGGGGGGCTGTATGGCGTTCCCTACAGGGGGGCTGTATGGCGTTCCCTACGGGGGGGGCTGTATGGCGTTCCCTACAGGGGGGGCTGTATGGTGTTCCCTACAGGGGGGGCTGTATGGCGTTCCCTACAGGGGGGGGGCTGTATGGCGTTCCCTACAGGGGGGGCTGTATGGCGGTCCCTACAGGGGGGGGCTGTATGGCGTTAGATAACGCCATACAGCCACCTCTGTAGATAACGCCATACAGCCACCTCTGTAGATAACGCCATACAGACCCCCCTGTAGATAACGCCATACAGACCCCCCCTGTAGATAACGCCATACAGACCCCCCCTGTAGAGAAAGCCATACAGCCCCCCTGTAGATAACACCATACAGCCCCCTCTGTAGATAATGCCATACAGCCCCCCCTGTAGAGAACGGCATACAGCCCCCTGTAGATAACGCCATACAGCCCCCTCTGTAGAGAACGCCATACAGCCCCCTCTGTAGAGAACGCCATACAGCCCCCTCTGTAGAGAACGCCATACAGCCCCCTCTGTAGAGAACGCCATACAGCCCCCTCTGTAGAGAACGCCATACAGCCCCCTCTGTAGAGAACGCCATACAGCCCCCTCTGTAGAGAACGCCATACAGCCCCCTCTGTAGAGAACGCCATACAGCCCCCTCTGTAGAGAACGCCATACAGCCCCCTCTGTAGAGAACGCCATACAGCCCCCTCTGTAGAGAACGCCATACAGCCCCCTCTGTAGAGAACGCCATACAGCCCCCTCTGTAGAGAACGCCATACAGCCCCCTCTGTAGAGAACGCCATACAGCCCCCTCTGTAGAGAACGCCATACAGCCTCCTCTGTAGAGAACGCCATACAGCCCCCTCTGTAGAGAACGCCATACAGCCCCCTCTGTAGAGAACGCCATACAGCCCCCTCTGTAGAGAATGCCATACAGCCCCCTCTGTTGAGAACGCCATACAGCCCCCTCTGTAGATATCTACAAAGGGGGCTGTATGGCGTTATCTACAGGGGGATGTATGGCGCTATCTACAGATGGGGCTGTATGGCGTTCTCTACAGAGGGGGCTGTATGGCGTTCTCTACAGTGGGGGCTGTATGGCGTTATCTACAAGGGGGGCTGTAAAAATGGCACTATCTACAAGGGGGGGGGGTTGTGTGACACCCAGGGGAGGGGGGGCCCCAGTCAAAAGTTTGCTATGGGGCCCAGTCTTTCCTAGTTAAGCCCCTGGTTATATAATTTACTACACAGGAAAAAAAAAAAACATTTCACAGAAAATACCTGTACCTCCTTACATAACAAGTTTGCTTTCTGCTGTATTTGACTATATCATGTTGTATGAGATCGATTTAAAATATCAATAGTAGAATTTTAATTATACTTATATTTAAAAATGTTATTTTTTTAGTTTGGTGTAGGCTCAGGTTTTTTGGTGTAGGCTCAGGTTTTTTTTTTAACTTTATTTCACTTAACTCTGATAAAAAAAACATTAATTTTATTGGAAATGGCAGGAATCTATATTTTCTTATACCTATTAAAAATCCACTGCATTTTGTAAAAAGTTTAGTTTTGTTTACATCTATTAAGAAAGAAAAAATTTTTTTTAATTGAATGCTTCTTTTTTAGGATCAATAACAGAAAAACTTCCCCAGAAAGAAGGGACAGGAAAAACAGGTATCAGTTAATTTTGTTTATTTGACATTCATACAGAGACTAGTATAAATATGTAGAAATATACTATAATCATAAAAAGTGTATGCCCTATATAATGTATAAACAAAGGACACTTTTGTAAAAGCTGTAGTTTTTCATAAGTAATTATTATTTTGGGATTATTTATGGCTCCCTAATAAATACTATTTGTGTGTACAATGAGTTTACTTGGCAGAGCCCCAAAATAGGATGTGTACCGCAGCGAGTAGGTAACTACACTGATGTCCATGCTCTCCAGATTGTAGAAGCAGTGGTGGTATATTGATACTGAGCTGTGAGTTTTTTTACTGCCAGTTTTTCATGAAAATAATATGCCAATTGTCATCTGATAACAGGCCAGGTCAGTAGCAGAACAGAGAAAAAAACAAAAACTTGAAATAGTCAGTATAGCACACATTTGCCAACCAGGCAGACACATCAGCATTGGGCCATCACACCTAGAGCCAAGTGCTGTGCTGGGCAGAGAGACACTGATTGCCTAGCAGAATGCCTTGGCTGGCGAGCAGAGGACAATGGAAGCAAGGAAGAGGTAAGAGAAACTAGCCATTAAGTGGGGCACAGGGAAGCAGATTCAAAGTGACAAATACTGTATCTTGGGAATATATAAGTTGGAGGCTTTGGGTATTCAAAGATAAGAAAAGTCTACCCCTGCTCTGACCTATTAACAGCCAATGAATATGGTGCTGATCTCCTCTACTGAACTGTTGTTCTGACCTTTTAGCATCCACAGGATATGTTACTGAACCCCATAATGTGAAGTCTGTTTCATGAGTGCATCACTTACATCTAGCAGCAGAAAAAAGAACACTATAGTTAGTGCCCTTTAATTATGGGTCTAGATTTGACCTTCACAGTGTCTTCATAAACCCTGATTTATCTGTTGGCTGAAAAAGTGAGAAATGATAAACCATCAATCATTCTCAAAATACTTTTTATTAATGCATAATAGTCTTATAATAGGGAGGGCAGGAATCTTTTGATGGCTACACAAACATTTATACACTACCAAACCCAGATTCAGTCATCTAGATATACATTTTAAAAGGCTTTGAAAAAAAAAAGAAAAATTCTAATTATTTTACAGGGTTGACAGAATTGGTCATTATTAATCAAGATATTTGGCCTGAAGTCAAATAAGTATTTTAGGCTGCTCAAGGGAAGTATTAGGTGATTTCAATGTACAATCCTGGCCAAAAGTTTTGAGACTGACACAAATTTTGGTTTTCACATAGTTTGCTGCTTCAGTGTTTTTAGATCTTTTAGGCCCGATGCACACGGCCGTAGAATTCATCTGTAATTACGGTCCGTAATTATTGACCCATTAATTTCTATTGCCCACGGAACCTTCCCCCACTAGGCCCTACCTCTGTAGCGGGATAGCAGCTGGCCAAACAGTGTACCAAGTAAACTCTACTTTTGGTAGTACAGACAGTAGCGATGACTAGGCTCAGATGGGACCTTGGCAGCAGACACCAGTCATGGTGTAACACAACACAATTCCAACTCTATTAAGGTACAGGAACAAGGTAGCACGGGATACAGGCTACAGGTAGCAGAAACAGGAACACTGGGAACAGGAAAACGCTAAGGGACCATTTGCTAGACTGACACGAGAAAACGCAACAACGCTCAGGCAATGAGTGAAGAGGCAGGGCCCTTCTTATAGTCCAGGGTGATCATGGCTTGATTTAGACAATTCTTAACATGTGTGCGCACTGGCCCTTTAGGGCCGGGACTGAGCTCGCGCGCGCACCCTAGTGGTCACTGCAGGCCAGGACAGCCGCATTTGCTGGCATCTCCGGGAAGGAATGCAGTTGGCAATCTGCGGCCGTCAGCGGACTGTGATTATGGGCACGATCATGTGCAGGGGCCCTTAGTTAGATTTTTCTATGGTATACTGAAGTACAGTTATAAGCATTTCATGTTTTTAAACGTTTATTGACAAATACATCAAGTTTATGCATAGTTTCAATATTTATATGAAAAGCAACCCCACACATGAAATGTCTCAGGATGCTTAAAGAGACTGTCACCACATTATAAGTGCCCTATCTTGTACATGATGTGATCGGCGCTGTAATGTAGATTACAGCAGTGTTTTTTATTTAGAAAAACGATAATCTCATTTTAAATGACAGGTTACATCGTAATCTCGCGAGATTATGCTTGCCTTGCTGTAAATATCACACAGACGCTACAGAAATGTAAGGATTGTGAATAGACATCACGTCCTGGCTGGAGGTAATGTATATTCACTGTCAGGACACTTGAGTAACGTTATAGTGTGTTTATGTGGCTGCACATAGTGATGTTATAAGATCACTATATGCTGTGTAAATGAATGGGGAGAAGTGTATGATGCTGATTGGTCACTGATTGGTCAGCGTCATACACTCCTCTCCACAACGACCAACTTGGTAAAAAAGTAAAACACGCCCAGTTGTCCATTAAGAAACTCATTAGCATAAAGCTAATATAGGTCATAACTACTAAAACACTGCTGTAATCTACATTACAGCGCCGATCACATTATGTAGGAGATAGGCCACTTATAATGTGGTGACAGAGCCTCTTTAAGGCTGGGTTCACACAAAGTATTTTTGCAGGTGGAAAATCTGCCTCAAAATTCTGTTTGGAATTTTGAGGCAGATTTTGCTCTGCCTGCACGCCGATTTTCGCTGCGTTTATCGCTGTATTTTTCGTCCACAGCCATTGAGCGCCGCGGGCAAAAAAATCTGCGAAATACGCTTTCTCTGCCTCCCATTGATGTCAATGGGAGGTCAGAGGCGTAAACGCCTGAAGATAGGGCATGTCTCTTCTTTTCCCCGCAAGACGGTTTTTCCGCTCACGGGGAAAAAACGCCTCCGCCTCCCATTGAAATCAATGGGAGGCATTTTCGGCCATTTTTTTGCGTGTTTTCCGACGCAGTTTCCGCGTCAAAAAACTCAGTGTGAACTCCCCCTTACTGTTGGCATGACACAGGACTCATGGTAGCGTTCACCTTCTTTGTCTCCGGACAATCATTATTCCAGATGTTCCAAACAGAGAAAATAATTTTACCCCAGTCATCTGCAGTCCAATCCCTGTACTTCCTGCAGAATGTGATTCTGTCCTTGATGTTTTTCTTGGAGAGAAGTGGCTTCTTTCCTGCCTTTCTTGACACTAGGCCAGCCTCCAAAAGCCTTCACCTCACTGTGCGTGCAGATGCACTGACACCTGCCTACTGCCATACCTGAGCAAATTCTGCACTGGTGTTGAACCGATCCCGTAGCTGAATCCTCTTTAGGAGACAGTCCTGGCACTTGTTGGACTTTCTTGAGCCCTTTTGATGCAAAGCAATAATCACTGCACGTGTTTCCTTGGAGGTAACCATGGTTAACAGATAAAGACAATTTTTTTCAAGCACCAGTCCCCTTTTAAATCAACCAGCCTTCTCTTATAATTCAATTAACATGACAGAGTGATATCAGATACCTTGTCCTCGTTAAAACTTTGTCCTGACCTATCAAGAAATGATGTTAGCAGGTCATTTTGTGGCAGAGCTGAAATGCAGTGGAAATGTTTTTTTTGTGATTAAGTTCATTTTCATGGCAAGTAATGACTTTGCAATTAATTGCAATTCTTCTGATCACTCTTCATAACAATCTAGAGTTAATGCAAATTGCCACTATAAAAACTGAAGTAGCAAACTTTGTGAAAACCAAAATTTGTGTCCGTCTCAACTTTTGGCCAGGACTGTACTGCCTAACAGGAGTCAGTTTTCCTACCAAACTCTGAATTTTAACTGGTCATGTTTGTCCTTTTATGTTTATATAGCTTTTATTTTAATATTGCTTTTAATCTAACTTTAAGAATACAATTTGATCCACTATATACAATTATAGTTACCCCAAATCGTAATGCTTTAGAACTGTGTACTGTACGTTTTTATTTACAATATATTTTGTTTAATTTAATATATTTTTATCTATTTACAATGTCGATTTACTTTTTAAGTTGACTTACATTTTTTTTGTATAGATGATGTTTCTGTTCCATCATTAGAAACTCAACCTCAAGGAGATGAGGAAGGTAAGATATTTTGTTTGTTGTTGTATTGTTAATTTTTTTTTTTGTCTTCATTCATGGCGAACTTCTAAAAAAATTTAATACACATTATACCATTTTACTGAAGCCAATGGGGACATTTTTACACATTGAATAATGTTTGTGCCTTGCAAAATTAGCCTTTTAGTTTAAGGGAAAACAAATTAGATTCAATACATTTTCTCTCCCTGGGTGTCCCACTCTACAATCATGTTATCAAACGTGACAGAAGGTT